>NC_080202.1:34338040-34638040 GCF_030028045.1 Hippopotamus amphibius kiboko
AGAAAAAAGAAAAAAAAGAATAGAAGACAGTCTCAGAGACCTCAGTGATAACATTAAGTGTACCAACACTCGAATTATAGGCATCCCAGAAGAAGAAGAAAAAAAGAAAGGGTCTGAGAAAATATTTGAAGAGGTTATAGTGGAAAACTTCCCCAACATGGGAAAGGAAATAATTAACCAAGTCCAAGAACCACAGAGAGTCCCATACAGAAAAAACCCAAAGAGGAATACACAAAGGCACATATTAATCAAACTAAAACAAACACAAAGAAAAAATATTAAAAGCAGCAAGAGAAAAGCAACATATAAGGGAAAATAACATATAAGTGAAAACCCATAAGGATAACAGCTGACCTTTCTACAGACACTCTGCAGGCCAGAAGGGAATGGCAGGATATACTGAAAGTCCTGAAAGAGAAAAACCTACAGCCGAGAATACTCTACCCAGCAAGAATCTCATTCAGATTTGAGGGAGAAATCAAAAGCTTTCCAGACAAGCAAAAGTTAAGAGAATTCAGCACCACCAAACCAGCCTTACAACAAGTGCTAAAGGAACTTCTCTAAGTAGGAAACACAAGAAAAGGAAAACACCTACAAATACAAACCCAAAACAATTAAGAAAATGGTAATTGGAACACGCATGTCAATAATCACTTTATTTTTTTTGTTTCATAACTGAGATTTTATTGGTTGTTTTGAGGATCAGTACACAGGTATTTCAATTTGTACACAATTCTTAACATACGTACCAAAAATCTAAAAAATCATGTAGTTGTGATTCTTTCCCGAAGTTATTCCAGTGACTTTGCAGCTTAAAATTTGGAGGCAAATTTTCCTTAACAGGATATCAAGTACCAATATCTTCAAATATTGACATGCTGTTACATCTGAAGTCTAACTGAGTCACAATTTAATTTCATATACAGTACACACTCCAATTGTCAATCATTCACAGCACATTAACAAAGTTACTAGAAGAACTGGATTACCACAACGAAAGATGTTACAGGGTGCACAAAATTCTGACCAGGAGAGCCGAGATCAAGGAGTGAGTAATTTGCTTTAGGAAACAATTCTACCACAAACAGAGGAGCAATTTAAAGTGTTCAAGACATTAAATGCACAACTGACTCCAAACTGCCATTTAGTATGCTTTGTATTATAGGATATAAAAGCTACCCCCCATCTATGGAATGTTAAGCTGACACCCAAGACAATCAAAGCCTCCCATATTCAATATCCCACTATCTTCTGGTTGTACCAAAAAATAAACAACCAGCAAATGATTTCACCTCTTAAAAAAAAGCATTTACACTTAAAAAATGGGATGAGGTAGGATTCCCTCCTTATTTTTAAAAATGTTTCTAGAGCTACTAAAAAACTTGCATTTACAAAATAGTTGATAAAAATATTCCTCTGGATTGTGCAAGAAGGGAGACTGTGACCACTGAGGACCAGGTGTGTGATATTAATCCGACCTGGCTTCTTTCTCTCCTGCTTCATCAGAGGCTGGGCTCTCCTCGTTTTTAGTTTCTCCGTTTTCTGCAGGTAAGTCTTCTTTAGCCTTTTGGTTAGTCACTTCGGCATGTTTTCCCTTTGCTCCCCTTTTCCCTTTTGTTTGTACTTTTTTGTCTGAAGATTTATCCTTTCCTGCCGCCTTTTTTGGCTTCATCTCCACTTTTGCAGGAGCCGGTTTAGCTGAAAACCACACTGATCTCCTCTTGGGCTCCTCCTTCATTGACCCCTCAGTGGAGCTGACCTTCCTCTTGGGAATCGTGGTGGTGGGGGGGGGGCACATGCCGGGTGACTGCAGGCCATGGCACACCGAGAGCCTTCACAGAGCTGGGCTGCCTGGCCGCTGCCACTCCTCCAGCTGCCTGAGCTCAATAATCACTTTAAATGTAAATGGATTAAATGCTCCAACCAAAAGACACAGACTGGCTGAATGGATACAAAAACAAGACCCTTCTATATGCTGCCTACAAGAAACCCACTTCAGACCAAGGGATACATATAGGCTGAAAGTAAAGGGATGGGAAAAGATATTCCATGCAAATGGAAGTCAAAAGAAAGCTGAAGTAGCAATATTCATATCAGACAAATTAAACCTTAAAGTAAAGACTATTAAAAGAGACAAGGAAGGACACTACATAATGATCAAGGGATCCATTCCAGAAGAACATATCACAATGGTAAATATCTATGCTCCCAACATAGGAGTACCTCAATACATAAGGCAAATGCTAACAGCTATAAAAGGGGACATTAACAGTAACACAATAATAGTGGGAGACTTGAACACCCCACTGACATCAATGGACAGATCATCCAAACAGAAAATAAATAAATACACACAAGCTTTAAATGACACATTAGACCATCTCAACTTAATTGATATTTATAGGACATTCCATCCAAAAACGACAGAATACACTTTCTTCTCAAGTGCACATGGAACATCTTGGGTCACAAATCAAACCTCAGCAAATTCAAGAAAATTGAAATCATATCAAGCAGTTTCTCAGACCACAACGCAATGACACTAGATATCAACTACAGGGAAAAACTGCAAAAAATACAAACACAAGGAGGCTAAACAATTCACTATTAAACAACCAAGAAATCATCAAAGAAATCATAGATGAAATCAAAAAATATCTAGAAACAAATGACAATGAAAACACAACAACCCAAAACCTATGGGATGAAGCAAAAGCAGTTCTAAGAGGGAAGTTTATAGCAATACAGTCCTACCTTAAGAAACAAGAAAATTATCCAATAAATAACCTAACCTTACACCTAAAACAACTAGAGAAAGAAGAACAAAGAAACCCCAAAGTGAGCAGAAAGAAAGAAATCATAAAGATCAGAGCAGAAATAAATGAAAAAGAAAGGAAGGAAGCAATAGCAAAAATTAATAAAACTAAAAGCTGGTTCTTTGAGAAGATTAACAAAATTGATAAACCATTAGCCAGACTCATCAAGAAAAAAAGGGAGAAGATGCAAATCAACAGAATTAGAAATGAAAAAGGAGAAGCAACAACGGACACCTCAGAAATACAAAACATCATGAGAGACTACTACAAGCAACTATATGCCAATAAATTGGATAACCTGGAAGAAATGGATAAATTCTTCGAAAAATACAATCTTCCAAGACTGAACCAGGAAGAAATAGAAACCATGAACAGACAAATCACAAGTACGGAAATTGAAGCAGTGATTAAAAATCTCCCAACACACAAAAGCCCAGGACCAGATGTATTCATGGGCGAATTCTATCAAACATTTAGAGAAGAGCTAACACCTATCCTCCTCAAACTCTTCCAAAATATTGCAGAAGGCAGAATACTCCCAAACTCATTCTATGAGGCCACCATCACCCTGATACCAAAACCAGGCAAAGATGTCACAAAAAAAGAAAACTACAGAGCAATATCACTGATGAATATAGATGCAAAAATCTTCAACAAAATACAAGCTAACAGAATCCAACAGCACATTAAAAAGATCATACACCATGATCAAGTGGGGCTTATTCCTGGAATGCAAGGATTCTTCAATATACACAAATCAATCAATGTAATACATCATATCAACAAACTGAAGGATAAAAACCATTTGATAATCTCAATAGATGCAGAAAAAGCTTTTGACAAAGTTCAACATCCATTTATGATAAAAGCTCTCCAGAAAATGGGCATGGAAGGTAATTACCCCAACATAATAAAAGCCATATATGAGAAACCAAAAGCCAACATCGTTCTCAATGGGAAAAAATTGAAAGAATTCCCTCTAAGATCAGGAACAAGACAAGGGTGTCCACTCTCACCACTATTATTCAACATAGTTTTGGAAGTTTTAGCCACAGCAATCAGAGAAGAAAAAGAAATAAAAGGAATCCAAACTGGAGAAGAAGAAGTAAAATAGTCACTCTTTGCAGATGACATGATATTATATATAGAAAACCCTAAAGACTCTACCAGAAAACTGCTAGCACTCATTGATGAGTTTAGTAAAGTAGCAGGATACAAAATTAATGCACAGATATCTCTTGCATTCCTATACACTAACAACGGAAGAGCAGAAAGAGAAATTAAGGAAACTCCCCATTCACCATAGCAACAAAAAGAATAAAATACCTAGGAATAAACCTGCCTAAGGAGGCAAAAGATCTGTATGCAGAAAACTTTAAGACACTGATGAAAGAAATCAAAGATGACACAAACAGATGGAGGGACATACCAGGTTCCTGGACTGGAAGAATCAACATAGTGAAAATGATTGTACTACCCAAAGCAATTTACAGATTCAATGCAATTCCGATCAAATTACCAATGGCATTTTTCACAGAACTAGAGCAAGAAATCTTACGATTTGTATGGAAACGCAAAAGATCCTGAATAGCCAATGCAATCTTGAGAAGGAAAAATGGAGTTGGTGGAATCAGGCTTCCTGACTCAAACTATACTACAAGGCCATAGTGATCAAGACAGTATGGTACTGGCACAAAAATAGAAAGGAAGATCAATGGAATAGAATAGAGAACTCAGAAGTAGGCCCAAACACATATGGGCACCTTATCTTTGACAAAGGAGGCATGAATATACAATGGAAAAAAGACATCCTCTTCAATAAGTGGTGCTGGGAAAATTGGACAGCTACATGTAAAAGAATGAAATTAGAACATTTCCTAACACCATACACAAAAATAAACTCCAAATGGATTAAAGACCTACATGTAAGGCCAGACACTATAAAACTCCTAGAGGAAAACATAGGCAAAACACTCTATGACATACAACAAAGCAAGATCCTTTTGGACCCACCTCCTAGAATCAGGGAAATAAAATCAAGAATAAACAAATGGGACCTCATGAAACTTAAAAGCTTTTGCACAGTGAAAGAAACCATAAACAAGACAAGAAGGCAACCCTCAGAGTGGAAAAAAAATAGTTGCCTATGAAACAACGGACAAAGCATTAACCTCCAAAATATACAAGCAGCTCATGCAGCTTAATACCAAAAAAGCAAATAACCCAATCCACAAATGGGCAGAAGACCTAAATAGACATTTCTCCAAAGAAGACATACAAATGGCCAACAAACACATGAAAAGATGCTCAACATCACTCATCATCAGAGAAATGCAAGTCAAAGCTACAATGAGGTATCACCTCACACCAATCAGAATGGCCATCATCACAAAATCTGGAAACAACAAATGTTGGGGAGGGTGTGGAGAAAAGGGAACTCTCCTGCACTGTTGGTGGGAATGTACGTTGGTACAGCCACTATGGAAAACAATTTGGAGGTTCCTTAAAAAACTACAAATAGAACTACCACATGATCCAGTAATCCCACTCCTGGGCATATACCCAAAGAAAACCATAATCCCAAAAGAAACATGTACCATAATATTTATTTCAACACTATTTACAATAGCCAGAACATGGAAGCAACCTAAACGCCCGTCAACAAATGAATGGATAAAGAAGATGTGGCACATATATACAATGGATTATTACTCAGCTATAAAAAGGGATGAGATGGAGCTATATGTCATGAGGTGGATAGACCTACAGTCTGTCATACAGAGTGAAGTAAGTCAGAAAGAGAAAGACAAATATTGTACGCTAACTCACATATACGGAATCTAAAAATGGTACTGATGAACTCAGTGACAAGAATAAGGACGCAGATGCAGAGAATGGACTGGAGAACTCGAGGTTTGGGAGGGGGTGGGGGGTCAAAGGAAAGCTGAGACAAAGCGAGAGAGTAGCACAGACATATATACACTACCAGCTGTAAAATAGATAGCCAGTGGGATGTTGTTGTGTAACAAAGGGAGTTCAACTCGAGGATGGAAGATGCCTTAGAGGACTTGGATGGGGAGGATGAGGGGGACTCGAGGGAGGGTGTGGAGGGAGTTGAGGGAGGGAGGGAATATGGGGATACGTGTATGAAAACAGATGATTGAACTTGGTGTACCCCCAAAAAAATAATAAATAAAAAAAAATCATACACCATGATCAAGTGCAGTTTATCCCTTGGATGCAAGGATTCTTCAACATACACCAGTCAATCATTGTGATACATCATATCAACAAATTGAAGGATAAAAACCATGTGATAATCTCAGTAGATGCAGAAAAAGCTTTTGACAAATTCAACATCCATTTATGATAAAAACTCTCTAGAACATGGTCACAGAAGGAAATTACCTCAACAAAATAAAAGCCACATATGAGAAACCAAAACCAACATCTTTCTAAATGGTGAAAAAATGAAAGCATTCCCTCTAAGAACAAGAACAAGACAAGGGTGTCCACTCTCACCATTATTATTCAACATAGTTTTGAAAGTAGTAGCCACAGCAATCAGAGAAGAAAATGAAATAAAAGGAATCCAAATTGGAAAAGAAGAAGTAAAATTGTCACTCTCTGCAGATGACATGGTATTATACGTAGAAACCTTAAAGACTCTACCAGAAAACTGCTAGCATTAATGAATGAATTTAATAAAGTAGCAGGATGTAAAATTAATGCACAGAAATCTCTTTCATTCCTATTCACTGACAATGAAAGAGCAGAAAGAGAAATTAAGGAAACCCTCCCATTTACCATAGCAACAAAAAGAATAAAATACCTAGGAATAAACCTGCCTAAGGAGGCAAAACACCTGTATGCAGAAAACTTTAAGACACTGATGAAAGAAATCAAAGACAACGCAAACAGATGGAGGGACATACCAGGTTCCTGGATTGGAAGAATCAACATTGTGAAAATGACTATCCTACACCAAGCAGCTTACAGATTCAGTTCAATCCCTATCAAATTTCCAATGGCATTTTTCACAGAACTAGAACAAAAAATCTTACGATTTGTATGGAAATGCAAAAGACCCTGAATAGCCAGAGCAATTTTGAGAATGAAAAACGGAGTTGGTGGAATTAGCCTTCCTGACTTCAAACTATATGACAAGGCCACAGAGATCAAGACAGTATGGTACTGGCACAAAAATTGAAAGGAAGATCAATGGAACAGAATAGAGAACCCAGAGGTAAACCCAAGCACATATGGGCACATTACCTTTGACAAAGGAAGCAAGAATATACAATGGAAAAAAGACAGCCTCTTCAATAAGTAGTGCTGGGAAAATTGGACAGCAGCATGTAAAAGAATGAAATTAGAACATTTCCTAACACCATACACAAAAATAAACTCCAAATGGATTAAAAACCTACATGTAAGGCGAGACACTATAGGACTCCTAGAGGAAAACATAGGCAGAACACTTTATGACATACATCAGAGCAAGATCCTTTTTGACTCACCTCCTAGAATCATGGAAATAAAATCAAGAATAAACAAATGGGACCTCATGAAACTTAAAAGCTTTTGCACAGTGAAGGAAACCACAAACAAGACAAGAAGACAACCCTCAGAATGGGAGAAAATACCTGCCAATGAAGCAACTGACAAAGGATTAATCTCTAAAATATATAAGCCACTGATGCAGCTTAATACCAAAAAGCAAATAACCCAATCCACAAATGGGCAGAAGCCCTAAATAGACATTTCTCCAAAGAAGACATACAGATGGCCAACGAACACATGAAAAGATGCTCAACATCACTCATCATCAGAGAAATGCAAGTCAAAGCCAAAATGAGGTATCACCTCACACCGATCAGAATGGCCATCATCACAAAATCTGGAAACAACAAATGTTGGGGAGGGTGTGGAGAAAAGGGAACTCTCCTGCACTGTTGGTGGGAATGTAAGTTGGTACAGCCACTATGGAAAACAGTTTGGAAGTTCCTTAATAAACTACAAGTAGAACTACCATATGATCCAGTAATCCCACTACTGGGCATATACCCAGAAAAACCTATAATCCAAAAAGAAATATGTACCATAATGTTCATTGAAACACTATTTACAATAGCCAGGACATGGACGCAAACTAAAATGTCTATCAACAGATGAATGGATAAAGAAGATGTGGTACATATATACAATGGAATGTTACTCAGCCATAAAAAGGAATGAAACTGAGCTATATGTAATGAGGTGCATAGACCTAGAGACTGTCATACAGAGCAAAGTAAGCCAGAAAGAGGAAAACAAATACCGTATGCTAACTTATACATGTGAAATCTAAAAAAATGGTACTGATGAACCCAGTGACAGGTTAAGAATAAAGATGCAGATGCAGAAATTGGACTGGAGGACACAGGGTTGGGGCAGGGGGGTGAAGGGGAAGCAGTGAAGAATTGAGAGAGTAGCATAGACATATATACACTACCAAGTGTGGAATGGATAGCTACATGGAAGTTGCTGTATAACAAAGGGAGATCAACTTGATGATGGGTGATGCCTTAGATGGCCATGACAGGTAGTGTGGGAGGTAGTTGCAGGAGGGAGGGGATATGGAGATATATGTATGGATACAGCTGATTCACTTTGGTGTACCTCAAAAGCTGGTACAAGATTGTAAAGCAATTGTATTCTAATAAAGAGCCTAAATAAATAAATAAATGTATGTTTGTTGAATTGATCTATACTGATGCTTAACAATTTAGCCTCCAATTTGTTTCTTAAAAATGTATGGGAAATTTCACCTGAAACAGTGCACTATATTAACCTAAATATATAAAATTAAGTAATATTCGGGTGCATCTTAATGTGCCACCATTAACCAGAAAAGAGAACTGTACAGTTCATTGTGCTTTCTTTTTTGCTTTGGCTGCTAGAAAACTCAGTTGAAAAGTTGGTGCTCAAGGACAGAAGTAAATATCCTTAACCTAGGATTCTGGCATCCCTATGACTCCTCTCCCCCTTTAGTGATTCAGACTTTTGTTTTTGTTACAATTTTAGACCAATTTTAAGTATTCTTTATTGAAACCTGCCTGAAATACTTTTGAAAATATGTGTGAAAGGGAGTATATTTTTGAAAGTATGTATAAATCATAAGTCAGTACTAGGATTTGTTTATAAGCTTACTCATGAGGCATGAACATGAGGCATTCTAGGATCATAGCCGCACAGATGTTTGGCAAGGGGAAGAGACAAGATGCAAAGGCCTGGAACTAAAAGAAGTGACTCAGTATTAGACCTGGCCCCTGAAGGAGAAACCATCAGTGCAAAGCCACAATTCAGCAGGACGTGGTGGTCTCAAAGATCCAGAAGGGGATCAGAGCCCCTGTTTAAAAGACCCAGAATCAGAAAGCAGCCCCAGGTTGTAACATTAGAGATGAACATGGAACCAACGCAGAAACAGCTGTAAAGTGTGAGCAATAGTGCAGAGCATAGGGAAGGCTGTGCTTCTAAATGCCATAGGCCCCAGACCCACAGCATATCCTGCCTGACCATCACCAGGCTCAGAGCCACTCACAAGCCAATGCAGTGTTAGGTGGAGATTACATAACCTAAAGATTTAACTCTTCACTGCTTATGGGAAAATGTAACAAGAAAAGACGTGAAATGGTGATTTCCTGTTTTGACCAAGGTCCTGAGAGAATGCAAGATATGATATGTCAGCTTTGATGGGGGGCAGTGGGCAGGAAACCTCCAGAGAAGAGCCCAGGAGCCAGAGAAGATATCTGAATAGGCAGAAAACCACACGGAGCACAGAACACCCGTCAGCAGAAGGTAGAGGCGTGCCAAACGGCACCTTACCAGGTGAGTCAACTCTGGTAACAAAGAAAACGTGTAAGATGAGAAAGGGAACACCACTTCCTCCCTGCCCATTACAACCAATGCACTTTCCCTTTGCATCTTTTTCCTCCCCAATTTACAGGTGAGGAAACTAAAACTCAGAGTGCTATGTACCCAAGTCATCCCACTATCACATGGCAGAGCCAGAATTCAAATCCAAGTCCCTTTGACACACAAGCTGGTGCTCTTACCACACACAGGGCTTTCATTAAATAAGAGGTGACGAGCACCAGAACTACTGGTGCTCAGGAAGACTGCACTCGGCCCCGGTTGGGGGTAGGCCAGCCCTCTTCTGCTCCAGGACTTCAAGAAGAAAGCACATTTTCCAGGGGGAAGGGAGGATGCGTGTGATTACCTAGAGGCTGTATTCAAAGCCTGGATAGAGTAATTACAGTCCCCACAGGTGCCCGCCCCTGCTTCAGTTCATGGAGCAGATTAGGCTTACCAGTGTCTCAGGCAAAGGGCTCAGCTACAGAGCCCAAAGGTCAAAGATGCTGTTCATCCTCACCTGGCAGCTCTGCCCGGCCTGCAGCCGATTGCTCCAATTTGGATAATTAGTCTGTTAAGTGCACAGGATCCCTCAGGCCTGCCCAGCTTGACAGTTCTTCAACTTCCAAACTTTGCTATCTACTTCCCTTTCAGGGGCTGATTCATCTTTTCAAGTTATATTGATGGCATTTCGGGGTCCTCTGGACTCTCATGCATGTTGAGAGTTTTCTCAAGTGGGGTTTAACTGGGAAAGCCTTAGACGTAAATCAGATGCACTTCACATGTATTTATTTTTTGATGTCTTTCTTGCACAAGTAACTGTACAGGCATTGTAGCAGACCCAGAATTCCCCAAAGAAAAGACAAAAATGTACATCATTAATTATGATGCCAAACTTGCTTAAGAAATCTCTAGAAGTTATGGTAAATTTAAAAAAATAAAAAAGCAATCCAGTAGGGCCTCAAACCCTCATCCTATATAACCTCTGAGATCGTTTTGTCTAGCAGGTTCTGGGTAGATAGCATCCCTTCCTGGCCACTGAAATCTTCTGCCTTGTGCTATGGGTCCCCCTCTCTGTTCTGCTTATGGTGATACCCATACCAGGAAATCCTCTGACTGCCCAAGTTGTTGATGCAACACTCTTATGTTCCCACAGAGATGCAAGGCGGGGAGCCTTCCCTCCACAAGGATTAAGATGACTGTTTCCAAGAAAGGGACTTCATTGTGGCCTCATTCTTCACTAAGGAATCCAAGACAAGTTTCCATTTTCCACTGGGTTGGAAGATATTAGAATCAATTTGTGTCTCAAGACAGGAAGGGACTCACCTTCAAGGGGAAATTCTAACCTATGCCAAGAATTTCCCCAGAGGTGGTGCAATTTGGTTTTGGTTTTCTAAGATTCAACCATTAATTTCACATTCCTGAGGTCCAGGAAATCCCCAGGTAAATACTCCTCCTGGCCACATGCTCCAATAGAGCCAAAATCCCCAGTGGAGCAAATGGATCAGGCTTCTCCCTCAAAACCACACTGCAGTGATGCACATACATAAATATATTTATAATTCCTTATCAAGGATCACATATAAAAAAACCTAGAAGCCTTTCAAAAAGAAAAGAGTGAGAGGCAACTTCCACATCAACCTAAGAATGAGACAATACTCAAGCCAGAAGTCAGGAAGACTCGCAGCAAGTTGTTATGAGATGTGTCACCACATGTGGTTCAGAAGTCTGGTTGTGAGTGGCGAGAAGGTGCTAGAGGTGCACTTTTACATGCTGCTGACTGTGTGAATGGGGCAGGCCCTGCCACCTAAAGGGTCAGTGCAGAGTCAGACAGGTGTGGCCAGGGAGGGACAGGGGCCCCCAGTGGCCATAGATGTTATGGTTAAGGGTTCCTTGCTCCACATTGAGGTGAATTAAGAGCCACTTCCTGTTCATGACTGTACTTGCACAGAGCTTTGTTTCAGAACCACCCTGAGAGAGAGAGGTGCTAAGAGAGGGTTGGGGCAGCGGCACTTCTGATGAATTGGCTGCCCCTGGAGTTCACCTTGATTGATGCTAATTGAATTCTAATTGAAACCATCTATCCAGGCCCCAAGTGCACCTGAAAGAAACTTCAATATCCGGAAGCCACACCCCAGAGAGTTTGTAAGCATCTCTTTCATTGCACAATTCTAACAAGTACATTATTTGTCTATTAAACCTTGATGTACCTTTGGAGACTCTGTGGATTGTGTGCTAAAGACAAAAAGAGTGCAGCATCTATTTTGGGCTGCCCTAGAAAGCTGGGTTTTGACCTGACAAGACTATTACAGTTCATTTAGTATCATTGCTATGCACCATGCTAATTAAAACTTGGGGGCTCTTAAAATCACTGGATTATGCAGTGTTTCCTCCCAAGCCTTTCTGTGTTGTGGTCCAATTCCTTATGAAATTTGTATTCAGTGAGTAAAGTGGGGACAGGAAGAGCATGGACAGTCGAGGGGAATAGTTAGAGGTAAATAGGAATCTTGCATTGCATCATACGGTAAACAGGCTATTCAAATAGACTTTGTTCATTAATTCCAGAAACATTTACTGAGCCCCTACTATATGCAAGGTGCTAATTATTCCAGAACCTAGAATACAGCCTCTCAAAAGTACATATTTTAGTAGAAGAAGTCAAAAATCAAGTAAAAAATGAGTAAATGAAATACTCTCAGCTGCTAAGTGCAATCAAGAAAACACAGAGTAATAAGGTAAATAATAGATTAACAAAAAAGGGGGGGTTAATAAGGATTGGTAGAAAAGGACCCTCAAAGGAGGTAACATTTGGGTTAAGAGCTGAAGGATGGCAGATGGATCTGTGAAAAGCTCTGAGAGAAGAGTATATCAGAGGAGACTTTGCAATATGTATAAACTAAGGTGGGAGAGAACTTGGCATGTTTGAGGGTCAGAGAGAAAGCCACCATGGATAAATAAGGACAAAATAGAGACAGGTAAGACTAGTGAGGTAGGCAGGAGCCATACCCTATAGGGCCTTGTAGGTTGTGGAACAGTTTGGAAAGTGGTGTGCGCGTGTGTGCACGCTCACGCATGTGCACTCAAGCACATGAACACATTCTAACCAAGTCTCTCACTGCCTTTCAGACCACAAATTAAAAATTTATCCATCCAGAAAATCTTCCCTGACTTCTCTTTCCACCCCAGTTTCTCATTATACATCCCCTACCTTATTTGGTAAAGGGAGGAGAGGGCGCTACTACTTACCCGGCAGGAGAGAACAGTGCTTGGCTCTTAGGCGCTCACTATCACTTACAGTGTTAGTGTTGTCTCCGTCGTTATCATTGCTCTAGTGTTTCTCACTATTACCGTTATTAGTACAGCATCGATTGCCGAAGACTTTCTCAGACATGGTTTTATTCATCTTGCGTCCCTTCACCCTAAGATATATGGACCACAACAAAAAGAAAAACAATGCAGATAACACTCATTTATACCCAAGTAACCAAATTCTTTCCTATAGCCTGCAATCTTGTAAAGCTGATTCATGTTGCAAGGGTACAACGAATTCCATTCACATCACAGCTTTCCATTTTCCCCAGCTCTTTGCTCAAAATCACACATTATGAATTGCCTTTTATGTTATCTCTCTATTCCAGTAAACCTTTCCCCTAATCCTTTCACCTTGTCCAGATCCCATACTCTGGGGCTGCCTGCAGCGGCCTGCCAACAACTGGATGGGCTGCTCTTTGTAAAGCTATTGATCCCTATAAACTACTTTAGTAGTGGCCATTATTACTCTGTTTCTAATCACCACTTTAATTAAAGTTTTATCATCCACATTAAAGAGGGTATATGACTTTTAATAGGCTAAATGGTTTTCCCTCAGCCGTGAAGCAGTCCCATGAAATCAGCCAGCAAACTCCTGTTTTCAAGGACTTTCTGAAGCTCGTTTCCCTTCAGGATGCAGGTGTATCTGTTTATGAGTGAGAACAGGGGCAAGATGCAAGGGCGGGGTCCCCTCTAAGACAGCCCCCTGTCTCCCTGACTCAGGAACAACCAGATAGGATGTGCCAAACTCAGTTGTCACAACAGCAGAACTATCTATTCACATTACTAGAGGCACACACCTAACTTGAATGGTCTGTAAATTCAAAAGGGGATATTGATTGAGACTTCAAACTCTCCTTTACGTCCACATTTCTTATAATACCCATTCTAGCAAAACCTTCTCTCCTCACAGGAGTTACCCACTCATTCAAAGGCCAAAATAAGAAATGGAAGCAATTGCTTCTCATACCAAATCTAGATGCAAGTAGCATCATTTGCTGATGAACCTGCCCCACATTAAACTGAGTTTTTGGTGGAGAGGGACACGTCCTGGCTGATTTTGTATCTGCAACACTAAATGAAGTACCTAGAACACAAGGGGTCCTCAAAGGGCACAAAGTGAAGTTTCTGACTATCCAAGAGACCAAGTCTGCAATGAAGAATCAGCAGACATATAGCCCTGCAGGGCCTCTTTCTTTTTTATTTCTCCAAGAGTCTGAAGTAGGAGAGTTTATTAAAAGCAGCATTATTCACAACAGCCAAAAGGTGGAAGCAACTCAAAGGTTCATCAAAGGATAAGCGGATAAACATAACGTGGTATGTACATACAATGGAATATTGTTCAGCCTTATAAATGAAGGAGATTCTGATGTGCTACAACATGGATGAACATTGAAGATGCTGCACTAAGTAAACTGAGCCAGGCACAAAAGGGCAAACACCATATAATTCCACTTATTTTGAGAAGCCTAGAGTAGTCAACTTCATTGAGACAGGAAGTAGAATGGGGACCTAGTGTTTAATGAGTACAAGGTTTTAGCTGGGAAAGATGAAAAAGTTCTGGAGATGGATGGAGATGATAGTTGCACAATAATGTTAATTGTACTTAATGGCACTGGAACTGTGCACTTAAAAATTGTTAAAATGTGAGTATTATATTATGCATATTTTACCAGAACAAACAAAAAAAGCAGGAGAGTATGTTTTGTACTTCAGGGGCTGGGGGTATAAAGCTTTTGCAGTTAGCCAGATCTTTTCAAATTCTCCTCCTGGGGTGCCAGGAGGTCTGCAACACCTCAGTCTGAAACATGAATTACATTCAATCCTTCACTCAGTGGATACTGAGTACCTACTATGTTTTTAAGAACTACAACTACAAAGATAAACTGCACACTCCATGTAAGGGCCATGCTTCAAGGAGGCTGACCTCTCAAAGCTGCCCACCTCAGGGTCCACCTGCTGTTGTGTCCCCTTTCAGTTCCTACCAGAGTCACCCTGGCTCCCTCCAGAGAGGGTGAAATACCCCTCACCCAAAGCTCTGTCGCACTTTATAACTGGGCCTAAAGCTGCTCTGCTTCCCAAATCCTTCAAGATCCCATTAAAAACATGCCCTCTACCTCAAGCTGATAGCTGTTCTCATTCCAGAAAGCTCAGAATGGGTCCATAGGACCACCCTATGGACAAATACCATCTATTTGCCCACAGGACTGGGAGTAGCCTTGGATGCAAATTTTAACAGAGGTGCCAAAAAACTCAGTAATTGAGATAAGTATTTAATGCAATATTTTTAAAAATCTAAAGTAATGCAAAAAATACTAAGATATCAAAATTTTAAACAAAGACGGTCAGTAATACTGCTATGCTAAGACACCTTGAAGCCTGAGGTCAAAGAACAAATCAGGAAGAACAAATCCTGTCTGTATTTTAAAATTTTAACAGTTTGTTCACCATGCCTTTTTGCATTGATTTTTATGTTTTTAAATGTAGCATTATGATGTTATTTATCTCAGTTACTGAGTTTTTGGCACCCCTTTAAATTTTGTGCTTGAGATGCATGCCTCACTGCCTTACCTTAGCCTGAGTCCTGCTTCTACACATCATCCTCTTTCCCCTCAGCAGCCAGCACCCACAACCTCCTCTCAGACCTGCAGCAGCTCCTCCCAGATATTTAGGGACCTGCTTGTTCATCAGAGAGACTTCAGCCTAAATCAGCCCAGCTCACCCTTTTGGGGGCAGAGTAGTGGGGGCATCTCTTCCACTAGCCTGCAAATACTTGAGGACATATCTGTGCTTTCTTTGTTAGCATCTGTATCCCTAGCACCCAGCACAGCACCCAGAACAGGGAATGGTCTTGAAAAGTGTTGTCAAGCTGAATTTAATTCCTCTAAGAGCTCGTGGGAAAATATACAAGCAAGTACTTTCATTTGCATGATTTCTCACTTGCCTCATAGTAAGTTTCATGGAAGCTTAATAGTTTTGTTTTGCTTTTTTATTATTATTATTTATTTAGGCTTCTTCTGAGATTAAGCTGCTTTTTAATCAAATGCATTTCCCTTGCATCCTCAGATCTTCTCTATCAAGCAGGTCACAGACTTTTGCCTGTAATTTCTCCTATTTTCAGCTTTGCCTTCGAAGCCCTCAGTGTGGAGTTCATCTCCTGTGGGTAATTTTCAGCTATTCTGTGAGCTCATATTAATCCCTTCTGCAACTTCTGACAACTTCTCATAGGCACTTCATCATTCAGTATTTTATTTCTTTAATTGGATTTTAGTATGTCTCACTACAACCAGATTTGCTTGAAAATTTGTCATCCCATGTTGAAATTGCAAACTGAAATGACACACACATCACAGAAGGAAGAGGAAACAGGAAACCAGCCAGGAAAATTACAGAGGCAGAAACAGAACCAAAAAAAAGATGGGATCAGAGATGACCCTCTGCTCAATACTGGGATATTCTTGCACTAGGAAAATGTTCCAGAAAGCCCATCTCACCAAGGGGGCCTTTGGGCTTGCCTTTGCTGACCCAGCTACAATAACCAGGCAACACTCCTACTGAATGCTGTCCTGACAAGAAAATATCTTCCCTTACAAAATAGCATTGATTGCCAGGAGCTACTACCTCCACAGTGGGAAGTGGACATCAACCATGACCAACTTTCTCAAAAAGTAGCACGGAGGTATACACCTTCCTGTAGCAATGTGGTCCATAAGGTCTGTTACAGGTTGGACTCTCCAGAAGCAGGTGCTGGGGCAAAAGTTCAACACCTACAAAAGGAAAGGAGGAAGATGCAGTATTGGGCAGAGGGAAAAGCCAAACTGCAATGCAGGTGGGGACCAAGTTTTTCTTGTTGGATTGTGCATGTCAGGCCAAAATTACTTAATATCCCTTTATATTCTCATCTCTCACAGTTGCCAGATATAGCCTGCCACAGGGAAGATGGTTGTCTGAAGCGGCAGCCCCTGAAGGAGCTGACAGCTTGAGGCAAGTCCTTCTTTGGAGGGCCTCTGAGTGCTGCATATCCATGTCTACCACACAGTGCAATTACAGACATGAGTTTTAACAGTCAATGGTTTGGGTTTGGTATGGTTCAAGGTCAAATGAAATTTAAAACCCCTAGGGCTTTAAACTCCTGGAACCTTTCTTTTCTAGAGGTCCGTTATAAGGTCAGAGACTGGGGGAAATGAGAAATGAACTTCAGAGAGTATAAGTAAGCAGATTAGGGGAGAGGGGACTTCCAACTTGAGAAAAATAATACCTTGAGCAGTTCTGAACATATACATGGACTAGACAGATCTATCCACAACCTCATCTTCTGTACCTCAGAAAATTAGTTTCTCAGGATTTCTGCTATCATGGGCAATTCTTGATTTTTCTGACCAGTGGCTCAGTCAAGTCTAGGTCCAAAACATGTTTGAGGATGTTATGAAGATAAACAGTGGGACCTCAGTGCCTAAAGGTCATCCCGGAAACTGTTCATCAGCTATTGTCATGCCAAGGGCATGTTTCAACTGGCTTCATTGGGTATTAGGTCAAATCATCTTCAGGCTGTCTTCTATTCATCTCCCTCTCCACCCAACATTAAGTTGTAAAAGCCCTAGCAGTACTACTTCAAACCTGAGCACCAGGGAATTACTGAAGTAAAAAGCCCTATGATAATAACAAAATCAAGGTATCAGGACAGTACCTCTGTTTTTCTTTTCAATCGAGAGCCAGCACTTCCCAGTATTCCAGATTCTGGTGTATAGAGGTAGCTGGAGTGTGGTATGGTGGAACCTCACTGGCAGGCTTAATCTTCAAATGCACAAAGGGCTTCTCAGAAATGGGAAGGTCATGGGTCTCAAACTAGGAACTGCTCAAAACCAGGGGAAGAAAGTGT
This sequence comes from Hippopotamus amphibius kiboko, assembly GCF_030028045.1. Lineage (NCBI taxonomy): Eukaryota > Metazoa > Chordata > Mammalia > Artiodactyla > Hippopotamidae > Hippopotamus > Hippopotamus amphibius. The sequence continues at coordinate 34,355,939 of NC_080202.1, forward strand.
GAACAGTCTGTAGAGGTGTCTCAGCTGTTCATTCTGATTCCCCTCCCCTTTGTAATGTCCCATTTATCCAACCAACTCAACCACTATCCATCAAACAGGGCTACAATGTGAGTGACTGAGCTTCCTGGATCTGTAAGCCCTGTCCATCATCCACCTACATGGGAGCAGATTTGAACTGAGAGGATGAGAGAACTTGGATTTGGGTCACAAAACCATATCAATTGTGAGCATTAACAGGACGCCTTCATGGCAATTTTACAATGTTATATTAAAAAAAAAAAAAACTTCCAATCTGCAGTTCAAAAAAGTATACACAGTGAAAAATAATTCTTTACCTTGCTCATTTCTACCTCACTCACTACTATGCTCTCTTGATAAATCATACCAGGACTCTTCAGCCTCCTTCTAATTTCACCATCCTTTACCCTAATCAGCACAACAGAGGCCAGAAGTTAAGCAGATGATTGCAGGATCCTCCAGAAAGCCTTAGATCAAGACTGTGAATACTAGACACTGTATTATTTTTGTCTCTATCACATACCTAATGCCTCTGAATCCGTTTCAAGGTGAATCACATATACATAGGGGTACAGGATACAGGCCAGATGCTCAATAGGAAGCAGTGTTAGGTTTCCAATCCACCCTGGCTCTTGAGAATGTATGACTGGGTCCCAGTCATATCTCTATCCTGCACTCAACATCAGCACATCTTTAGGGATACATTTCCTAAATTAAACTATGACCTGGCATCTCTGCCTCCCTGACCCTGGGCTACTGTTTCCAAATTTCCCTGATGATAAGCATCACCTGGAATACTTGTTAAAACTGTGAATCCCAGCCCTATCCCAGACCCACTTCTTGACAATCATCCATGGAAGGGCCTGGGGAGATATATGATTAAGAAGTACCCAGGGGATTCTTTTTTAGTATAGGTGCTGCCAAAGCAAGCACCCCTGGGGATTCTTAACATCAGGTAAACTGAAAAACACTGGTGATGCCTAGACCCTGCCCTCAGAAATTCCAGGGCAGAATTTCTCAACTTTTTTATTATTGGAATTTTATACTGGCTAATTTTTTTTGAAAGACTATCCTGTGAACTGGAAGAAGTTTATCAGCATCCTTGGCTTCTACCCACTAGATGCCAATAGCACCCACAACCCAGTTGTAACAATCAAAAGTGTCCCCAGCTATTGGCAAATGTGGGGAATGGAGGGGTCAAATCAACATGGCTGAAACCCACTGGTCTAGGGTGTGGGCCGAGCAATGTGGAGTTTCATTAAGGCTCTCTAGATGATTTCACATGCAGCCAAAGTACTTTAGACTAGAGCTTCTTAAACTTTCATGTGCATGGGAATCACCTGAGGAGCTTGTGGAAATGCAGATTCTGATTCTGGGTCTAGGTAGGGCCTGAGAGTCTGTATTTCTAACAAGCCCCTGGGGGGTGCTGATGAGAAGGAAATCTGAAGGTCATTCTTTAATTGGACTAGTCATAAGTGTCCTTTTATCAACTGTTATTATAGCAAATCAGTTTTCCCCTAAGTCAGCAAAGAAGAGGTCACCATACTACAAGTGTTGAACTTGCCAACATGGTTCATGTGGATAGGATAAAGGAGGCATCAGTTTGTAAAAGATACATTTCCCACTATTCTGTCTCCTGGAAAATGATTTGTAGAAAAAGTCACCTGCATGGCTCCCCTGAATACCACACTTCTAGCCTTGGGGTGCACAAATCACCCAATTGTATGAGGGGTCTCCAGCACTGGCTAGAAGCACCCAACCCCCTCCAGGAGAAAAAAAAGGGTGAATATAACCATAGACAAATCTGATGTTACCTGTATAAACTGAGGGAAAAAGCAGTTCTTTGTCCTTATAGTTTTTTATTTTGCTTTCTTATTACCAAGCTTTCGAGGGACAGCAAATGGAAAATGAAAAGAGTTCTTTCAGAGAGAATGACAGGGGCAGAGTCAAGTTGGTGGAGGGGAAGGATGTGGAGTTTGTGTCTCCTCAAAACTAGGGCATCTACCAGGTGCTGCTGGGGAACCTCAGACACACAAGGGGATGAGAGGAATCCCTGTATGACCAGGCAGGACACTATGGGGGAAAAGGGAGTGGAGGAAAATTGGAGGTGGGATGGGACTGGTACCCCTGAGAGGCAGCTGGGGAAGGGGAGGGGTTCCAATACACACTGGGGCCCACTCATGTTGAGGGGATCAGCAGGGATGGTGAGAGACCCTTGGGTGATCAGGGGGTTCGAGTGGAAGATGGTCAGCAAATCTCCCACCCACTCAGGCCCTGGTGAGCCTGCTAGGGTCCCAGGTCTAAACCTCTGCCCTCCAGGACCCCTCCAGCAGCACAGGTCCTGAGCCTAAGCCTGCCTCCCCATCCCAACCCCTGCCACAGGCTTTTACTGGCTTTTTTTTTTTTTTTTTTTTTTTTTTTTTGCTGTTGTTCTGTTTTGCTTTGTTGTTATTTCATTTTTATTTTTATTTTTTTCTAATATACTTTTATTTTTTTAATTTTATTTTAGTTTTTATTCCTTATTATATTTCTGCTCCTTTCTGTTTGTTGCCTTTTTTTTTCTTGCTGCACTGCTCAGCTTGTGGGGTCATGGTTCCCAGGCCAGGAACTGGGCCTGAACTCCTATAGTGGGAGCACCAAGTCCAAATCCCTGGACTAACAGAAGACCTCAGACCCCAGGAAGTATTAATTGGTGTGAGCTCTCCCAGAGGTCCTCACCTCAGCACGAAGACATGGTTCCACCCAACTGCCTGCAAACTCAAGTGCTGGATGCATCAGGCAAAACAATCAGCAAGACAGGAACACAAACTGACACATCAAAAAAAACTGGGATGCCAAAAAAAAAAAAAAGTTACACATGAAGGAGCAAGGTAAAAACCTACAAGGCCAAATAAATAAAGAGGAAATAGGCAACCTACCTGAAAAAGAGTTCATAGTAATGGTAGTAAAGATGATCCAAAACCTTGGAGACAGAATGGGGGCACAGATCAAGAAAATACAAGAAATGTTTAACAAGGACCTAGAAGAAATAAAGAACAAATAGTGGTGATTAACACAAAAACTGAAATGAAAAATACACTGAAAGGAATTAATAGCACAATACCTAAAGCAGAAGAATGAATAAGTGAGCTGGAAAAGGGTGGAAATAACTGCTGAGGAGCAGAATAAAGAAAAAAGAATGAAAAGAAGTGGACAGTTTTGGAGAACTCTGGGACATCAAATATACCAAAATTCAAGTTATAGAGGTCCCAGAAGAAGAATACAAAGAGAAAGGGTCTCAGGAAATATTTGAAGAGATTACAGTCAAAAACATCCCTAACATGGGAAAGGGCATAGCCACCGACGTCCAGGAAGCACAGAGAGTCCGATAAACCAAAGGAGAAACATGCTGAGAAATATATTACTCAAACTAACAAAAATTAAGTTCAAAAAATATATATTAAAAGCAGCAAGGGAAAAGCAATAAATAACATACAAGGGAATCCCCCCCCCCCCCAATAAGGTTACAAGCTGATTTTCAGCAGAAACTCTGCAGGCCACAAGAGAGTGGCAAGATATATTTAAAGTGATGAAAGGGAAACAACTACAACTGAGACTGCTCCAGCAAGGATCTCATTCAGATTCAATGGAGAAATCAAAACATTTACATCCTGTTCCCCTCCCACCCCTGCCCCGAATCTGATACCAAAGAGTCAGGGTCCTGGGCCCTGGCCTGGGAAGAGAGCAACCAGCAGGATTTCCCACCCTCCCTTGCCAAAAAACACAAGACGGTGAGGCGAGGAGGGCAGACCTCCAGAGATGGGCAAGAGTTTTCTACAAATCTATTTTTCTTCAGACTAAGGAGTTTTGCTGGCCCAACACCCCAGAAGAATTGTCACATTCCCCCGCCTCCACCACCAGCTCACCCTCTTCCTTCTTTGCTGTTCACAATCACACACAGTGACCTCACACCCTCTGCCCCTGCCACAGCAGGCCTGTTGGGCCAAGCAGACAGGGCCTAGGGGCCTAGCTGGAAAGGCCAGCAATGGCCTCTCCCAACACTCTTGGGGACAAAATATATTTAATGGTTAAGGGACTTTTCCCATGTCTGACAGCCAGAGCAGTGGAAAGGGCCAGATGATCTCGAATTTACTCCACGACGGGGGCCCGAGGGTAGTTGACCTGCACCATTGACTCAGTATAATTGAAGACACTGTTGTCTGCACAGATATTTTTAAAAGGAAAAAAAGTTTTCTTTCTCTAGCTGTAATAAATGGTAAAATTCCAAGTCTTTATCACTGCCTTTCCTTTGGAACCATGTCTAGAAGAAAGTAGCTTCCCCTACACTGGTCTATACTGGTGGCTGAATTTTCCTGTATTCCTAACTGTTTTGTACATGCTGCATTTAGACTTACTTATGGCAAAGAACGCATTTTTTTTTTAAGAAAACAAACTCACAAGAAATAATGAAGATATACAAAAGCTGTATATGTCTAAAAAGCTCTGAAATTAAGGTCCCAGTTGCTGTCACAAAGGAGTGAACAGAACTTCCAGCCCCACCCATTATTTATGTAATGAAAGTGCCTTAGCATGGTTGCAGCTGTCACCACTACAGTGAGGTAGTTTACAGATGTTTCCCACTGAGTGACACAATAAAGAGAACCTTGTGCTACCAAAAACAAAAACAAAAACAAAAAACTTAGAGACAAGCAAAAGTTAAGAGAATTCAGCACCAGCAAACCACCTTTAAAACAAATGCTAAAGAATTTCTCTAGGCAGGAAACACAAGAGAAGGAAAAGACCTACAAAAACAAACCAAAAACAATTAAGAAAATGGTAAAAGGAATATACATATCAATAATAACCTTGAATATAAATGGATTAAATGCTACAACAAAAAGACGCATGCCAAGACCAGCTCGGCGACTTGAAATGAGTGACGGGTGCCGCAAGCTTGAAGAAAACACAGACACAGACTGAAGAGAAAGATGGGACCGGGGGACTCAAGACCTCTAGGATCAAGAGCCTTGCTGATTCATCCCACGTGGCTTTTATTTAGTTCTTGGCTAACACTTCCCAGGTTAATCACATAAACAATCATAGGTGTCACATGACTGGGGCAATGATCTTTGTTTGCCTCCTGGGCCCGAGTTGAGCAGGTGTGGATTTGAGCTGGGCATGGAGAGCAAAACAGCCCTGGGGGCAGGAGACCTCTCTCAGATATTAGGGGTCTGTGCCCCACCCCTGTTGGCCCCTCTGCGACTGTGCCTGTCTTAGGTTGTTTCTCCCCTGAGGAATCTTACCCATCTTTGGCTAACCAGTCAAAAGCAGTTCTAAGAGGGAAGGTTATAGCAATACAGTCCTACCTTAAGAAACAAGTAAAATATCGAATAAACAACCAAACCTTACACCTAAAACAATTAGAGAAAGAAGAACAAAGAAACCCCAAAGTGAGTAGAAGGAAAGAAATCATAAAGGTCAGAGCAAAAATAAATGAAAAAGAAAGGAAGGAAACCATAGCAAAAATTAATAAAACTAAAAGCTGGTTCTTTGAGAAGATTAACAAAATTGATAAACCATTAGCCAGACTCATCAAGAAAAAAAGGGAGAAGATTCAAATCAACAGAATTAGAAATGAAAACCGAGAAGTAACAATGGACCACAGAAATACAAAAGATCATGAGAGACTACTACAAGCAACTATATGCCAATAAAATGGACAATCTGGAAGAGATGGAAGAATTCATGGAAAAGTACAGCCTTCCAAGACTGAACCACGAAGAAATTGAAAATAAGAACAGACTAATCACATGCACTGAAATTGAAACTGTGATTAAAAATCTTTCAACAAAAAAAATCCCCAAGCTAGATGGCTTCACAGGTGAATACTATCAAATATTTAGAGAAGAGCTAACACCTATTCTTCTCAAACTCTTCCAAAATATTGCAGACGGCGGAACACTCCCAAACTCATTCTATGAGGCCACCATCACCCTGATACCAAAACCAGGCAAAGATGTCACAAAAAAAGAAAACTACAGACCAATATCACTGATGAATATAGATGCAAAAATCCTCAACAAAATACTAGCTAACAGAATCCAACACCACATTAAAAAAATCATACACCATGATCAAGTGGGGTTTATCCCTGGGATGCAAGGATTCTTCAATATATGCAAATCAATCAACGTGATACATCATATCAACAAATTGAAGGATAAAAACCATATGATCATCTCAATAGATGCAGAAAAAGCTTTTGACAAAGTTCAACATCCATTTATGATAAAAGCTCTCCAGAAAATGGGCACAGAAGGAAATTACCTCCACATAATAAAAGCCGTATATGAAAAACCAAAAGTCAACATCGTTCTAAATGGGGAAAAACTGAAAGAATTCCTTCTAAGGACAGGAACAAGACAAGGGTGTCCACTCTCACCATTATTATTCAACATAGTTCTGGAAGTTTTAGCCACGGCAATCAGAGAAGAAAAAGAAATAAAAGGAATCCAAACTGGAGAAGAAGAAGTAAAATTGTCACTCTTTGCAGATGACATGATATTATATATAGAAAACCCTAAAGACTCTCCCAGAAAACTGCTAGCACTAATTGATGAGTGTAGTAAAGTAGCAGGATACAAAATTAATGCACAGAAATCTCTTGCATTCTTATACACTAACAACGGAAGAGCAGAAAGAGAAATTAAGGAAACTCTCCCATTCACCATTGCAACAAAAAGAATCAAATACCTAGGAATAAACCTGCCTAAGGAGGCAAAAGATCTGTATGCAGAAAACTTTAAGACACTGATGAAAGAAATCAAAGATGACACAAACAGATGGAGGGACATACCATGTTCCTGGATTGGAAGAATCAACATCGTGAAAATGACTGTTCTACCCAAAGCAATTTACAGATTCAATGCAATCCTGATCAAATTACCAATGGCATTTTTCACAGAACTAGAGCAAGAAATCTTACGATTTGTATGGAAATGCAAAAGACCCTGAATAGCCAAAGCAATCTTGAGAAGGAAAAATGGAGTGGGTGGAATCAGGCTTCCTGACTTCAAACTATACTACAAGGCCATAGTGATCAAGACAGTATGGTACTGGCACAAAAATAGAAAGGAAGATCAATGGAACAGAATAGAGAACTCAGAGGTAAGCCTAAACACATATGGGCTCCTTATCTTTGACAAAGGAGGCAAGAATATAGAAAGGAAAAAAGACATCCTCTTCAATAAGTGGTGCTGGGAAAATTGGACAGCTACATATAAAAGAATGAAATTAGAACACTTCCTAACACCATACACAAAAATAAACTCCAAGTGGATGAAAGACCTACATGTAAGGCCAGACACTATAAAACTCCTAGAGGAAAACATAGACAGAACACTATGATGTAAATCAAAGCAAGATCATTTTTGACCCACCTCCTAGAATCATGGAAATAAAATCAAGAATAAACAAATGGCACCTCATGAAACTTAAAAGCTTTTGCACAGTGAAAGAAACCATAAACAAGACAAGAAGGCAACCCTCAGAATGGGAGAAAATACTTGCCAATGAAACAACGAACAAAGGATTAATCTCCAAAATATACAAGCAGCTCATGAAGCTTAATACCAAAAAAGCAAATAACCCAATCCACAAATAGGCGGAAGACCTAAATAGACATTTCTCCAAAGAAGACATACAGATGGCCAACAAACACATGAAAAGATGCTCAACATCACTAATCATTAGAGAAATGCAAGTCAAAGCCACAATGAGGTATCACCTCACACCGATCAGAATGGCCATCATCACAAAATCTGGAAACAGCAAATGTTGGAGAGGGTATGGAGAAAAGGGAACTCTCCTGCACTGTTGGTGGGAATGTAAGTTGGTACAGCCACTATGGAAAGCAGTTTGGAGATTCCTTTAAAAACTACAAATAGAACTACCATATGATCCAGTAATCCCACTCCTGGGCATATACCCAGAGAAAACCATAATCCAAAAAGAAACATGTACCATAATGTTTATTGCAGCACTATTTACAATAGCCAGAACATGGAAGCAACCTAAATGCCCATCCACAAATGAATGGATAAGGAAGATGTGCCATATATATACAATGGATAATTACTCAGCTATAAAAAGGAATGCGATGGAGCTATATGTAATGAGATGGATAGACCTAGAGTCTGTCATGCAGAGTGAAGTAAGCCAGAAAGAGAAAGACAAAATTGTATGCTAACTCATATATACGGAATCTAAAAATGGTACTGAAGAACTCGGTGACAAGACAAGAATAAGGACGCAGATGTGGAGAATGGACTGGAGATCTCAAGGTTTGCAGGGGCTGGGGTGAAGGGGAAGCTGAAATGAAATATGGGAAATATGGGACTCTTCTCATGAGCAACTTGGACTTAAGATTCCCCACCGCCCTAGTTGAAATATCTTTAGAACTGTACCACAATTTTCTTCCCTCCTCCTCCCTTCCTTCTCTCCCTCATAGGGGCTAAAACTACAACACATTCTGATGGCTCTCTCAGCCTTCTCTGGCTCCATTCCCATTTCCCCTCATCAGTGTTATCCCCAGTGAATCTCTTTCATGTCTAACTCATCTTGGTTTCTGCTTTCTGAGGGATCAGAAGGAATCATCTTACTCCAGAAGCAAAGTTCTTACAAGCTTTGCAACAAGAGAGCAATCCAAGTCTTATGTAAAAGATTGTTGTAAGAATTAAGTTCCGTGGCACAGATGAATCACCACTAGATGCAATTCATCTGGCTTACTGTGGATACTCAGTAGTTAATGTATGGATTAAATTAAATAGTTTGTATGGTTGTTAGCTAGGATGGACTTAATGGAGGCTTGTTCCCTTCTGCCAGTTAAAGAGAACCAAGGAGGGAACAGAAAGTAGATTCTCTCCAGGCATCTGACAGTCCCCACCTGAGTGTCCATAGGACCACACCACTACCAGCCTCTTCCTCTCTCCAAACTCAGCAGGGCACAAACAGGCCTGGCTGCCTTTGCCCATGTCCATCAGCTTTTTATACAAAGAAGAGTTTCCATGCTGTCATCCCAGCTGGCCCCCATACCTCATGAAAGCTACTTCCATGGGCTGAAAAATCTCTCTCTGAATAATATTTCTCATAAAATGCTGTGAATTGGATGACCTGGAGCTGACCAGAGAAATTTTTCAATACCCACTTTTATATATAAAATTTGTAACTTTTATGTTCTCATTGAAACTAGGTGCTATTGATTGAGCAGAAGTTTCAGGAGAATGTGTTTGGGGCTTAATAGGGGTGATCTCCTGATAATTGTGGCTATAAGTAGTTCAATTAAGATTCCTAACCAAAAGGAGAAAATAAAATCAGAATCAATACTTCCACAGGCACCAGGTTTAAGAAATTTGTGGTGATTTGAGCAGGGCCTCCTTCAGCCACAGGCTGCTCCAATTCTCACATGTACTTGTTTCTCAGTAGTTTGTCAATCAGAAGATAAAAAAAGAAGAACTGAAGAGGGAAGAGATGGAAGCTGATTCTAACAGCAAGGAAAAGCAAGCAGAACTAAGAACCAAACAGCAAAATAAATGCCTCCACAAGACAACAGAGTACTAAGCCTTACCAGCCAATTATGGGCAAGATTCTTGTCTCCAAAACTTGTGGGAAAATTAGAAAATGTCAGATCTGGAAATGATCTAAAGATTCTTCATTTGTAAATAAAACTGAGGCACTGAGAGACAAAGCAATTTGCCCAGAATCTTGAAGAAACAGATGAGGAATAAAGTAGAATCCAGTCCATCATTTTACACCACTACAAACAGGCCATCATTTTTCTTAGGCTAAACAGTCTCACTTCTTATAACTTTCCCTCTTCCCTACCCCTATACTTATCAAGAGGACTCTACTTTCAACTTTTTAAAAAGTCTTCCAAGGCCCAAGCACCCAAGAGTTTATCCAGCTTTTACTTCCACTGTGTAGTGGGCTTCTGGTTTGGTGCATGGAACATCACAGTACACATAGAGTTCTGTCGGCAATGCCTAGCAGGTAGAAGTAGAGTCCTGATAAATAGTGGGAGGAGGAGGAGGGGACCTGGTGTTAATGGGCCCTCTTCCTGAGGTTGACCCAAGAAGTTGGTTCCTACTCCAACCAGAGCTTCCCTATTGTACCCTGAGTTACCCTCTCTAGTGGCTCACTGTTTCCTCTTCTGATAATGTATAACTAAAAACCATAAAGAACCGAGATCCCTCCCATCTGTCCTATTCTGATTATGCACAGTGTAGAGAGGCAGCAGTTAGGAGGCAGCTAGATGAATTAGCAAAAATTATCTTTTGCTAAACAAAAAAAAAAAAGCCAACTCTTCAGAACAACATTATCTTCTCGCTCCCATAAGTCCTTTCTTCACAGTACAATTTCTAGACTGTTTGGGGCATCTGGCATCCTGTACAAAGCTTATAACTCAGTAGAGGGTACTCAGGAACCATGCTGAGTGAGTGTATAAGTGGGTGAGTGGACCAAGAAAGGAATGCAGTGCTGCTCAAGCAGTGACTTCAAAGATAAGGGTTCATTATGAGGAAATGAGAGAGTCTAGGAATTCTTGTGGCTGGTTTCAAAAGCAATCACACTTACAAATACAAATACAAAGAGAAAGAGAAAGAGCATGGACTTTGGAGATAGATAAACCTAGTCTGAAATCCAATTTCTCAGCAGTCAGCCATGGGATCTCAGCTAAATTATTTACCTCTCTGAGCTCCTAGATATCATCTATGAGCAGTACATACTTCTCATAGCTGTCATGTAGTAAATGTGTTAGCATGTGTGTAATTAAATGGAAGAGAATGATATATTTAAAACCATTTAAATAAATGAAGTTGTGCCTGGATAAAAGAATCTGTGAGCATGCAGGAGGCTATGTGCAAAGTGGTCTGGTTTAGCTACCAACCTCATAATCATGACCAACAGAGACATAAAAATAGGGAAATCTAATAGTAAATTTGAGGTGGCTCATGATGATGTGATATAACTCTTTTCTCTCTACTCAAGCTTCAGTAAAGTCTTTTGTGCATACAGAAAGGCCCTTTATAACTGGAAGATGGGGAGGAGACCATAAAGAGAACCGTTTCATGCCTAGTTTGGGTGGTGCCTAACAGGGAACAAAACACTCAATTTCTTCAGCAGAAAAATAAACTCAGAGCCAGGGCATACCATGAAAACTTAAGCCCCCAGGAAATTTGCGTATGTTTGGGAAGGGCTTTGGTCTTTCCATTGTTCATGGCATAGCATTTTGGATCAATCATATCTAGATTTTAAAGGAGCTGGAAGAATCAGCTGACTTCAAGTTCATGTAAAATACCTGACATTATAAACCCTTAATAATAGTTTATTTTCCCTTCTTTTTAAGAGACTATCGTTGGATTGTGTCTCTTGAATGGCTTGTCCCACTCTAATGCCTGGAAATGTGGAATAAACAGAAAACAAGGGATTAGTGAAAAATTACCACAAAGAAAAGCACTGTCTGTTCCACTTGGCTGCACATGTCCAGCAAATGAAAGCACACAGTAGTTTTCCCATCAATTTCCAGTAATACAACATTTTTAAAAGGACCTTTGACACCCAGATGGTTCTTAAATAGCTTAGCTAAAGCCTAGCATCTATCCGTTTGCAGTAACTGCTTGGAAACAAGTAAAAGGCTTACTTAACTTCCTTCACTGAAGGCAGGGAAGGAAAGACATGAAAAATAGAAAACACTCATATTTTTGAGGGATAGCTCATGCATCCCTCTGGAAATCCTATATCTATTCTTATGATACTGAAATTATGCAAATCATGTGATGATCTGAAGCCTAGTAGTGCACTGCTTTGGGACCTGTAGTTTGTGAAGGCCCCTACACAAACTTTTGAATGCTTAAATGCCGCTAGTGATAACTGGTCCCTCTCTAAAGACGGAGGTGAAAAAAGGCTTCTTAGCACTCTACTTTCTCTTCGCCTTGTGCAACCACCACCAACAACAGCACTGAGTTTCCAATACTGAATTCCAATTGATGGGGAAAAGGTCAACAAAAGAGAAATTTTTCTCCCTAGCCATATGAGCTGGACAAGATGGTCTCTCTCCTAAGGAGGACTCAAGGCCAACTTCTCCCTTCTCACAGCCCCATCCTCTTCACATTCCATCCATCCATTCTACAAATATTAATTGATTGAGCACCTTCTATGTACCAAGAACTACACTAGCACATAGGGAGACAATAGCAATCAAAACATAAGACACTGTCCCTCTGGTTATAGAACTCAATAGGGAGAAAAATAAAAGACTTCTTGACGTGAGAGAAACCATTAAGCTGAGAAAATTGAGATTCTTTTTACTAACTATATCATTGCTGATAAAGCATGTTCACTATTTTGCACATAGGACTTTCCACATAGGACCACTACTTTGCAGAACCTTTGTGGAAATGTTTTATTCCCACTCCCCTAGTAGATAGAACAGAGCAATAATCTCTCCCTTCATGGAAGTCATGCTCCCATATGCAAACAATGCCAAAATTTTGTGGATCTGACTAGGTGTATCCACGGAGTATGGTTGTCCTTTCTAACTGTCTACTGTGTATTCAACAAGCACAGAAATTGGTGCATGCATACATATCCTTAATGAATCCTCACAACAATACTGTGAGGCCGGCACTATTATCACATTTGACAGTTAAGGAAATTTAGGTTATGAACATATGAGTAAATCTGCTGAAGATCACACAGAAAACAATTAGTAAAGATGAATCAAAGATAAATTAGCAAAACAATACCATTTATAGTGGCATCAAAAAAATAAAATAAAATATCTAGGAATAAATTTAACCAAGGAAGTAGAACTACACACTGAAAACTATGACATTAATGAAAGAAAACAAAGAAGACACAAATAAATGGAGAGATATTTCAAGCTCATGGATTAGAAGAATTGGTATTGTTAAAATGGCCATACTACCCAAAGAAATCCACAGATTGAATGCAGTCCCTATCAAAATTCCATTGGTATATTTCACAGAAATAGAAGAAACAATCCTAAAATGTGTATGAAACCACAAAAGACTCTGAATATCCAAAGCAATCTTGAGAAAGAACAAAGCTGAAGGCATCACACTTCCTAATTTCAAACTATGCAACAAAGTTATATTAATCAAAACAGTATTATATTGGAATAAAAACAGACACATGGATAAATGGAAGAGAATAGAGTCCCGCCCCCCCCCCCCCCCCCCAGAAATAAACCCACACAAATATGGTCAATTAATTTACAACAAGGAGCCAAGAATATACAATGGGGAAAGAGCAGTCTCTTTAATAAATGACTTTGGGGAAACTGGACAGCCACATGCAAAAGAATGAAACTGAACCACTATCATATACCACACACAAAAATTAACTAAAAATGGATTAAAGACTTGAGTGTGAGACATGAAACCATGAAACCACTGGAAGAAAACATAGGTGGTAAGCTCCTTGACATTAGTCTCAGCAATGATTTTTTGGATTTGACATCAAAAGCAAACATAAACAAGTGGGACTACATCAAACTAAAAAGCTTCTGTGAGGAAAGGAAATCATCAACAAAATTAAAAGGCAAACTACTGAATGAAAGAAAATATTTATAAATCATATGTCTGATAAGGAGTTAATAGCCAAAACAGACAAAGAATTCATATAACTCAATAGAAAAAAACAAACAAAAAATCTCATTAAAAAAATGAGCAGAGGACCTGAATAGACATTTTTCCAAAGAAAACATACAGATGGTCAACAGACACATGAAAAGGTGCTCAACAGCACTAATCATCAGGGAAATGCAAATCAAAACCATGCCTCACATCTGTCAGAATGGCTATTATCAAAAAGATAACAAGTAACAGGTGTTGGTGAGGATAGGGGAAAAGGGTATTCTGTGCACTGTTGGTGGGAACATAATTTGGTGCAGCCACTATGGAAAATAGTATAGAGGTTACTCAAAAAATTAGAACTAGAATTGCTATATGATCCAGCAATTTCAATTCTGGGTATTACCTGAAGAAAACAAAAACACTAATTCAAAAATATACATGCACCCCTATGTTCATTGCAGCATTTATTACAATAGCCAAGATGTGGAAGTAATTAACCTAAGTGTCTGTCAATGGACAAATGGATAAATAAAATGTGATATATTATTCAGCCATAAAAAAGAAGCAAATCCTGCCATTCCTGTGACAACATGGAAGGACATTGAGGGTATTATGTGAAGTGAAATACTAAGGCAGAAAAAGATAAATGAACACATGACCTCATTTACATGTGGAATCTTAAAAAAAATAGCAGAGGCAATAGAGAGAAGGTGTTATTAGGCTGCTGCAAATAAATCTTGGTCCAAGCTATTAAAAAGTCACCATAAGGCTTTTGCAGCACCTTTGTCCTTGTGGTATGATGAGCTCTCAAAAATGGCTGCTGCTAGCATCTATGTTGCCCTGGTGAGTCCCAATTGCCACGTGCCTCTCTGGGAGACTCTCCAAGATCAACAGATCTTCAAGATGGTGGAGGAGTAGGAGGACGTGAAGTCCATCTCTTCATGAACAAATGCATCAAGAGTACATCCACAAATGGAACAATTCTCACAAAGTACCTGCTGAACACTAGCAGGAGGCCTGCTAAAAGAACACCAGACACCTAAAAGAACAAGAAAGACATCCACATAACTGAGTAGGATGAAAGAAAGAAAAAGGGAAAGTGAGGAAGAGGGAGAGGACCTGTGCCCCTGGTGGGGAGCCGAAGGTGAGGAGATGTCCCCACATCTGGGGAAGCCCCCTCACCAGCAGGGAGATCAGCTGGGACAGAAGGGGAGCTTCAGGGGCATGGAGGAGAGCCCAGCAACTGGTCTGTGTCAGGCAACACAGAGTGAGACCTACACAGATAGTCTGTGCCACGGCCCTGCATGTCCCAGTCTGAGGTGGGTATCCACCAGTGCACACAGGGGCTGGGTGCTGGAATGTGAGGTTTGGAGAGCAGACCCAGGGAGGGGACTGTAGTTGGCTGTGAGGAGACAGCCTGATAGAACGAGAGTAAGGAGATCCACAACCAGGAATGCTCATGAAGGAAGTGCGGACCTCCATAGAAGCAAAACACCATTGTTGAGTGATGCACAAAGGGCAGGGTCACCATTTCAAACTCTCTCTTCACACACAGGCCTCTGTCTCCATGGGCACTACAGAGGGCTCCACCAGAGCCAGCTCATATGCCCCAGCCGTTACCTCTCCCCACTTCCTGGGCAACCTGATCACCCTGATCACCACCTGATGGGCTTGTACATCCAATCACTTCCCTAGCACCCTCCCATGTATGTGACCTGCTCACCTCAGTTGCCACCTCACCTCCTTCCTGCCTATCTGGATCATCACCCCTGGTACCCTACCACCTGGGCAGCCCACTCACTCTGATCACTCTCTTAACCCCCTCACACCTTATGGGCTTGTGTGCTCTGACAACCCCTAGACCAGACTCCAGTGGTAGGAACACACACACAGGTCGGGCTGAAACCACAGCTGATCCCCAGGGCCCATGTGACTAAGGAGGAAGAGATGAAATCTTCTCCACAGCTGCACAAACTGCAGAGTTATACCCCTACTGGTGGCTTCCTAAATTCAGCACCTGCAGAACAACTGAAGAGACAAGTGCACCTGCAGCTGAGACATGTCTGGCTTTAGCAGCTGTGAATTTTGGGGGCACATACACACAGGTTGGGCCAGAACAGAGTCTGAGCTGCTTCCATATCTCCCATGGTGAGTCCAGGTTCATGATGATTGCAGCCCTGGTACCTGACCTCAGTAGATAGGCACTGGTCATCTGGCAGAAACAATGCCTAAGAGTCACCAGGACTAGCATACCCACAGTTACAGTGGGATTGAGAGAAGTGCCAACAACAATGTATTTTGTGAAGCTGCACAATGGCCAAAAGAGGGAAAAAATGAGTACATTCAAAGGACAACAGCTTCAAATGAGGAATACTCAGTAACTTCTCCCCCAGTGGGAGTGTCCCATTCCTGCCTACCTGGCACCACAGATCAGAAACACAGCTAAGAAACAGATCTAGGGACCTCTACTCCAACAACTAGGGAGGAGACCCCACTCCTGACTGGGAAGTGACAACCACAGAGCAAAGGGGAGGGCCATGCTCAATATTCAGGGCAGGCTCTGGTCACCACAACACCAGTCAAACCCCTTATCAAGGTGATGATGGCACAAGCTTCGGGACCAACCTCATTAACTAGGGGGCAGTCACAAGAAGCAAAAGAAACTATGATCCTACAGCCTGTGGAAAGGAGACCACAAGCATGGTAAGTGAGACAAAATGAGATGACAGAGAAGTATGTTGCAGATGAAGGAACAAGATAAAAACCTACAAGAACAAATAAATGAAGAGGAGTAAGGCAATCTGCCTGAAAAAGAATCCAGAGTAATGATAGTAAAGATGATACAAGATCTCACAGAAAATAATAGAGGCATGAATCATAAAGATATAAGAAATGATTAACAAAGGCCTAGAAAACTAAGAACAGAGATGAACAATACAATAACTGAAATGAAAAATACACTAGAAGGAATCAATAGAAGAATAACTGAAACAGAAAATGGATAAATGAGCTGGAAGACAGAATGGTGGAAATTACTGCCACAGAACAGAATAAAGACAAAAGAATGAAAATAAATGAGCAGTGTCTCAGAGACCTCTGGGATAACCTTAAATGACCCAACATTTGAATTATAGCAGTCGGTGCCAGAAAAAGAAGAGAAAGAGAAAAGGTCTGAGACAATATTTGAAGAGCTGTAGTCAAAAACTTCCCAAACATGGGAAAGGAAATAGTCACCCAAGTCCAGGAAACACAGAGAGTCCTATACAGTATAAACCCAATGAGGAACACACTGAGACACATATTAATCAAACTGACAAAAATTAAATACAAAGAAAAAATATTCAAAGCAACAAAGGAAAAGCAACAAACAACATAGAGGGGAATCCCCATAAGGTTATCTGCTCATTTTTCAGGAGAAACTCTGCAAGCCAGAAGGGAGTGGCATGATGAAAGGGAAAAGTTTACAATTAAGAATACTCTACCCAGCCAAGTTCTCATTCAGATTTGACAGAGAAATCAAAAGCTTTGCAGACAAGCAAAATCTAAGAGGATTCAGGACCATCAAACCAGCTTTACAGCAAACGCTAGAGGAACATCACTAAGGCAGGGGGGAAAAAAAGGCCAAAACTAGAAACAAAAAAATCACAATGGGAAAGCTCACTGGTAAAGGCAAACATACAGTAAAAGAAGGAAATCATCCATATAAAAATATGATATAGATTGGAGAGAAAAAGATGGTGGTGAAGTAGAGGGATGTGGAATGCATCCCTCTCCACAGATGCATTGGGAATGCACCAAAAGACACAATAATTCCTACAGAGAACCAGCTGAACACCAGCAGATGACCTGGGACACCAGAAAGGACTGCAAGGATCCTGACATAATTGGTAGGGAGGCATCTACCACGGCTCAAAGAGGGTGAAGCAGCCGAGCTGTGGCAGACGGAAGGGAGTGAGAAACATACGGAGGGTCCGCACCACAGCTCAGCATTCCCGGAACGAGATGTCAATTCACAGCTGAACAGAAGGCCTGGGAGCGGGAGTGTGGGAACAAGAGAGCTGGTTCAGGTGGAGAAAAATTGTTGCCAGAAAGGTGATGGACTGAGAGGACAGGAGGGAAGAGGTCCACGGCGAGGAGTGCCTGCCCCTGAGAGCTACCCAGCCAAGATGGCAGCTGGAGGCTGCAGGCTCACGGGCAGGTGAGAGGAGCCATGGTCATAGCCTTTCTCTCTCTTTTGGAGCCTCTGCAACAGGCAGTGGAGAGATGCCCTGTGGGCCACCTAAGGCGCTCAGGGATAATAAGTACCCTCAGGCACTCGGGTGGGGCTAGATTAAAACCCCTTGGAAGGCCAGCAGCAGGGAGGCTGCTGAGAAAAAAAAAACCCAAAAGAGGCCCAACTCTAAGACTTTCTGTTTATATCTGAGCCACCGGCATCCCTCTGCAACAGACACCTCCAAGCCGGACTGAAACAACAGGGCGCCACTGCTCACTAACTCCCAGGTAAAGGAGCCACTATTGTACCGTCTCTCTCCCTACACACCGACGCTTACAAACAAACAATAAAGGAAGCTCTGCTGGTCACAAAATAATGCAAAAAAACCCAAGGCGATTAGAAGGACACTTACAGCTGAGATTCTAAGGAAACAAATATTAGTATCAATCCTATTGAACTGGTCCATTCTGGGATCAGTTCTTGATTTTTTTTCCTTTATTAATTACCATCTTAGTCCTAAGGGATCTACAAGTTTTATAACATAATTTTTAATGCTATTTTTATCCTATTTTTATTTTTCTGCCATTTTATATACTTCTATTTCTAGCTAAGTTTTTGGTAGTATGGATAATATATTTCTCATACCTTCCTTTCATCCCTATCTTTTATACATTTCTATTCCTTTCTTTTTATTTGCATATTTCCAATCACACTACGCTCTTCTGTTCCCCTTTCTTCCATCCATTTTTAGTTTATTTTATCTTAACATACTTATAAGCAACACTAAAGATCTGCTCAGACTCCTTGCTCTATTCTCCAGATGATGCACCCCCTTGGTATTTAATACTAGGTTTTTGTCTTTATCTTAGTTCTTACTACAATTGTCTAATTTCATTCTGAGAATCTCCATTCTGCCTGGTGGTACTCTAGCTCTTTTCTATATTTGATCCTAGCTTACAAAATTTCCCTGGATTAATGTTTGTATGTGTAAGGTGTTATTTGTTTGTTTGCTTTTGCTTTTGTCCCTGATTTGTTCTGTTTCAGGTGTCAATTTCTGTTGGGTTTCTCTTTGAATATCTGATAGCATACTGGGGTTCTGTCAGGTCTTTCCAGAGCCTTATGTCCTAATGGATTCACTAATTGTGTGACTTATACATGTATGTGTTTCCTAGACTTAATATTTGTTTAACCCAACACCTGGACATTAGTCTGAGGCTTGGACAGTCTTCTATAAACACCTCTATCACCAGGATAAACAACCCCAAAGGTTTGGACAACCATGAGGAAACAAAGAAACACCATGCAGGCAAAGGAGCAGGAAAAAAACCCACAAGACCAAATAAATGAAGAGGAAATAGGAAAAATGCCTGAAAAAGAATTCAGAGTAATGATAGTAAAAAGGATACAAAATCTCAATAACAAAATAGAGAAAGTACAAGAAACAGTTCATAAGAACTCAGAAAAACAAACAGCAATGGATAACAAAATAACTGAAATTAAAAATACTCTAGATGCTATAACCAGCAGAATGATGGAGGTAGAAGAATGAATAAGTGAGTTGGAAGATAGAATGGGGGAAATAAACACCACAGAGCAGGAAAAAGAAAAAAGAATAAAAAGAATAGAAGACAGTCTCAGAGACCTCAGTGATAACAGTAAGTGTACCAACATTCAAATAATAGGCATCCCAGAAGAAGAAGAAAACAAGAAAGGGTCTGAGAAAATATTTGAAGAGGTTCTAGTGGAAAACTTCCCCAACATGGGAAAGGAAATAATTCACCAAGTCCAAGAAGCACAGAGAGTCCCATACAGGAAAAACCCAAAGAGAAATACACCAAGGCACATATTAATCAAACTAACAACAATTAAACACAAAGAAAAAATATTAAAAGCAGCAAGAGAAAAGCAACAAACAACATATAAGGGAAAACCCATCAGGATAACAGCTGACTTTTCTACAGACACTCTGCAGGCCAGAAGGGAATGGCAGGATATACTGAAAGTCCTGAAAGAGAGAAACCTAAAGCCAAGAATACGTTAACCACAAAGAATCTCATTCAGATTTGAGGGAGAAATCAAAAGCTTTCCAGGCAAGCAAAAGTTAAGAGAATTCAGCACCACCAAACCAGCCTTACAACAAGTGCTAAAGGAACTTCTCTAACTAGGAAACACAAGAAAAGGAAAACACCTACAAATACAAACCCAAAACAATTAAGAAAATGGTAATTGGAACACACATGTCAATAATCACCTTAAATGTAAATGGATTAAATGCTCCAACCAAAAGACACAGACTGGCTGAATGGATACAAAAGCAAGATCCTTCTATATGCTGCCTACAAGAAACCCACTTCAGACCAAGGGATACATATAGGCTGAAATTAAAGAGATGGAAAAAGATATTCCATACAAATGGAAGTCAAAAGAAAGCTGGAGTAACAAAACTCATATCAGACAAATTAGACTTTAAGTAAAGACTATTAAAAGAGACAAGGAAGGACACTACATAATGATCAAGGGATCCATTCAAGAAGAACATATCACAATAATAAATACCTATGCTCCCAACATAGGAGCACCTCAATACATAAGGAAAAAGCTAACAGCTATAAAAGGGGACATCAACAATAACATGATAAAAGGGGTAGATTTGAACACCCCACTTACATCAATGGACAGATCATCCAAACAGAAAATAAATAAAGACATGCAAGCTTTAAATGACACATTAGACCATCTCGACTTCATTGATATTTATAGGACATTCCATCCAAAAATGACAGAATACACATTCATCTCAAGTGCACACAGAATATTTTCCAGGATAGATCACATCTTGGGTCACAAGTCAAACCTCAGCAAATTCAAGAAAATTGAAATCATATCAAGCATCTTCTCAGACCACAACACCATGAGACTAGATATCAATTACAGGAAAAAAACTGCAAAAAATACAAACACATGGAGGCTAAACAATTCACTATTAAACAACCAAGAAATCACTAAAGAAATCAAAGAGGAAATCAAACAATATCTAGAAACAAACAACAATGAAAACACAACAACCCAAAACTTATGGGACACAGCAAAAGCAGTTCTAAGAGGGAAGTTTATAGCAATATAGTCCTACCTTAAGAAACAAGAAAATGATCGAATAAACAACCAAACCTTGCACCTAAAACAATTAGAAAAAGAACAAAGAAACCCCAAAGTGAGTAGAAGGAAAGAAATCATAAAGGTCAGAGCAGAAATAAATGAAAAAGAAAGGAAGGAAACCATAGCAAAAATTAATAAAACTAAAAGCTGGTTCTTTGAGAAGATTAACAAAATTGATAAACCATTAGCCAGACTCATCAAGAAAAAAAGGGAGAAGATTCGAATCAACAGAATTAGAAATGAAAAAGGAGAAGTAACAACACACACCGCAGAAAAACAAAAGATTATGAGAGACTACTACAAGCAACTATATGCCCATAAATTGGATAACCTGGAAGAAATGGCTAACTTCTTAGAAAAATACAATCTTCCAAGACTGAACCAGGAAGAAATAGAAACTATGAACAGACCAAACACAAGTAAGGAAATTGAGGCAGTGATTAAAAACCTCCCAACAAACAAAAGCCCAGGGCCAGATGGATTCACAGGAGAATTCTATCAAACATTTAGAGAAGAGCTAACACCTATTCTTCTCAGACTCTTCCAAAATATTGCAGAAGGTGAAACACTCCAAAACTCATTCTATGAGGCTACCATCACCCTGATACCAAAACCAGGCAAAGATGTCACAAAAAAGAAAACTACAGACCAATATCACTGATGAATATAGATGCAAAAATCCTCAACAAATTACTAGCTAACAGAATCCAACACCACATTAAAAAAATCATACACCATGATCAAGTGGGGTTTATCCCTGGGATGCAAGGATTCTTCAATATATGCAAATCAATCAATGTGATACATCATATCAACAAATTGAAGGATAAAAACCATATGATCATCTCAATAGATGCAGAAAAAGCTTTTGACAAAGTTCAACATCCATTTATGATAAAAGCTCTCCAGAAAATGGGCACAGAAGGAAATTACCTCCACATAATAAAAGCCATATATGAAAAACCAAAAGCCAACATCATTCTAAATGGGGAAAAACTGGAAGAATTCCTTCTAAGGACAGGAACAAGACAAGGGTGTCCACTCTCACCATTATTATTCAACACAGTTCTGGAAGTTTTAGCCACGGCAATCAGAGAAGAAAAAGAAATAAAAGGAATCCAAACTGGAGAAGAAGAAGTAAAATTGTCACTCTTTGCAGATGACATGATATTATATATAGAAAACCCTAAAGACTCTCCCAGAAAACTGCTAGCACTAATTGATGAGTGTAGTAAAGTAGCAGGATACAAAATTAATGCACAGAAATCTCTTGCATTCCTATACACTAACAACGGAAGAGCAGAAAGAGAAATTAAGGAAACTCTCCCATTCACCATTGCAACAAAAAGAATCAAATACCTAGGAATAAACCTGCCTAAGGAGGCAAAAGATCTGTATGCAGAAAACTTTAAGACACTGATGAAAGAAATCAAAGATGACACAAACAGATGGAGGGACATACCATGTTCCTGGATTGGAAGAATCAACATCGTGAAAATGACTGTTCTACCCAAAGCAACCTACAGATTCAATGCAATCCCGATCAAATTACCAATGGCATTTTTCACAGAACTAGAGCAAGAAATCTTACGATTTGTATGGAAACGCAAAAGACCCCGAATAGCCAAAGCAATCTTGAGAAGGAAAAATGGAGTGGGTGGAATCAGGCTTCCTGACTCAAACTATACTACAAGGCCATAGTGATCAAGACAGTATGGTACTGGCACAAAAACAGAAAGGAAGATCGATGGAATAGAATAGAGAACTCAGAAGTAAGCCCAAACACATATGGGCACCTTATCTTTGACAAAGGAGGCACAAATATACAATGGAAAAAAGATAGCCCCTTCAATAAGCGGTGCTGGGAAAATTGGAGAGCAACATGCAAAAGAATGAAATTAGAACATTTCCTAACACTGTACACAAAAATAAACTCCAAATGGATTAAAGACCTACATGTAAGGTCAGGCACTATAAAACTCCTAGAAGAAACCATAGGCAGAACACTCTATGACATACATCAAAGCAAGATTCTTTTTGACCCACATCCTAGAATCATGGAAATAAAATCAAGAATAAACAAATGGGACCTCATGAAACTTAAAAGCTTTTGCACAGTGAAAGAAACCATAAACAAGACAAGAAGGCAACCCTCAGAATGGGAAAAAAAATAGTTGCCTATGAAACAATGGACAAAGGATTAACCTCCGAAATATACAAGCAGCTCATGAAGCTTAATACCAAAAAAGCAAATAACCCAATCCACAAATGGGCAGAAGACCTAAATAGATATTTCTCCAAAGAAGACATACAGATGGCCAACAAACACATGAAAAGATGCTCAACATCACTAATCATTAGAGAAATGCAAGTCAAAGCCACAATGAGGTATCACCTCACACCGATCAGAATGGCCATCATCACAAAATCTGGAAACAGCAAATGTTGGAGAGGGTATGGAGAAAAGGGAACTCTCCTGCACTGTTGGTGGGAATGTACGTTGGTACAGCCACTATGGAAAACAATTTGGAGGTTCCTTTAAAAAACTACAAATAGAACTACCATATGATCCAGTAATCCCACTCCTGGGCATATACCCAAAGAAAACCATAATCCCAAAAGAAACATGTACCATAATGTTTATTGCAGCACTATTTACAATAGCCAGAACATGGAAGCAACCTAAATGCCCATCAACAAATGAATGGATACAGAAGATGTGGCATATATATACAATGGAATATTACTCAGCTATAAAAAAGGATGAGATGGAGCTATATGTAATGAGGTGGATAGACCTAGAGTCTGTCATACAGAGTGAAGTAAGCCAGAAAGAGAAAGACAAATATTGTACGCTAACTCACATATACGCGATCTAAATATGGTACTGATGAACTCAGTGACAAGAACAAGGACACAGATGCAGAGAATGGACTGGAGAACTCGAGGTTTGAGGGGGCGGGGGGTGAAGGGGAAGCTGAGATGAAGTGAGAGAGTAGCACAGACATATATATAGTACCAACTGTAAAATAGATAGCCAGTGGGAAGTTGTTGTATAACAAAGCAAGTTCAACTCTAGGATGGAAGATGCCTTAGAGGACTGGGACGGGGATGGTGGGGGGGACTCGATGGAGGGTGGGGGGGTGTCGAGGGAGGGAGGGAATATGGAGATATGTGTATAAAAACAGATGATTGAACTTGGTGTACCCTCCCCCCAAAAATAATAAATAAATAAGTATAATTGAAAAAAAATGGTATAAAAACCAACAACCATGAGTAAAAAAGAGTACAAATGCAGGAAATGGGAATTGCTTTTGAAATAAAGAGATCAGCGCCTTAAAACAACTATATTTAGACTGTTTTATCAAAACCTTATGGGAAATGCAAACCAAAAAACTGCAGTAGATACACACATAAAAAAGAAAAGCAACCCAAACACAAACCTAAAGATGATCATCAAATCACAAGAAAACAGAACAAAAAGGGAAGAGAAGAAAAAAGACCTATGAAAACAAACCCAAAACAATTTTTTAAAATGGCAATAGGAACATACATATCAATAATTACCTTAAATGTAAATGGATTAAATGCTCCACCGAAGAGACCTAGACTGACTGTATGGATACAAAAACAAGACCCACATATATGCTGTCTACAAGAGACCCACTTCAGAATTAGAGACACATACAGACTGAAAGTGAGGGGATTGAAAAAGTTATTCCATGCAACTGGAAATCAAAAGAAAGCTATAGTAGCAATAATCATATCAGAAAAATTGATTTTAAATTAAAGAATGTTACAAAAGACAAGGAAGGACACTACATAATGATCAAGGGATCAATCCAAGAAGAAGATATAACAATTTTAATTATATATGCACCCAATATAGAAGCATCTCAATATATAAGGGAAATGCTAAAATCCATAAAAGGGCAAAAGCTAAAGCCATAAAGGTAACACAATAATAGTGAGGGAATTTAACACCCCACTACACCAATGGATAGATCATCCAGACAGAAAATTAATAAGGAAACACAAGCTTTAAATGACACATAAGACCAGATAGACATAATTGATATTTATAGGACATTCCATCCAAAAGCAGCAGAATACACTTTCTTCTCAAGTGCACATAGACCATTCTCCAGGATAGATCACATCTTGGGTCACAAATCAAGCCTCGGTAAATTTAAGAAAATTGAAATCATATCAAACATCTTTTCCAACCACAACGCTATGAGATTAGAAATCAATTACAGGAAAAATAAACTACAAAAAAAAAACAAACAAACACATGGAGGCTAAACAACATGTTGCTAAATAACTAATGGATCACAGAATAAATCACAAAGGAGATGAAAAACAATACCTAGAGACAAATGACAATGAAAACACGACAATCCAAAACCTAAGGGATACAGCAAAAGCAGTTCTAAGAGGGAAGTTTATGGCAATATAATCTTGCTTCAGGGAACAAGGAAAATCTCAAATAAACAACATAACCTTACACATAAAGCAACTAGAGAAATACAAAAACCGAAACTCAGAGTTGGTAGAAGGAAATAAGTCATAAAGATGAGAGTAGAAATAAATAAAGTAGAGATGAAGAAAATGATAGCAAAGATCAATTAACCTAAAACTGGTTCTTTGAGAAGATAAACAAAATTGATAAATCTTTAGCCAGACTCATCAAGAAAAAAAAAGAGAAACATAATGTATAGCACAGGGAACTCTACCTAATGCAGGGAGGAGATATCAGTATGTACATGGCTGATTCATTTTTTTTGTGTGTGCAGTTGATGCTAATACAACATTGTAAAACAACCATTCTCCAATAAAATTTAAAAATAAAAGAGAGAGAGAGAGAGAACTCAAATCAACAAAATTGGAGATGAAAAAGAAAAAGGTACAATGGACACCACAGAGATTCACAGGATCAGAAGAGACTACTACAAGCAACTATAACACCAATAAAATGGACAGCCTAGAAGAAATGGATAAATTCTTAGAAAGGTACAACCTTCCAAGTCTGAACCAGGAAGAAATAGAAAATATGAACAGACCAATCACAAGAACTGAAATTGAAACTGTGGTTAAAATCTTCCAAGAAACAAAAGTCCAGGACCAGATGGCTTCACAGGTGAATTCTATCAAACTTTTAGAGAAGAGTTAACACCTACCCTTCTCAAACTCTTCCAAAAAAAACTTGCAGAGGAAGGAGCACTCCCAAGTTCATTCTGCAAGGTCACTGGTCTCAACACCCATTTATGACAAAAACTCTCCAGAAAATGGGCATAGAGGGAACCTACCTCAACATAATAAAGGTCATATACAACAAACACACAGCAAATATGATTCTCAGTGGTGAAAAACTGAAAGCATTTTCTCTAAGATCAGAAACAAGACAAGGGTGCCCACTCTCACCACTATTATTCAACATAGTTTTGGAAGTCCTAGCCACAGAAATCAGAGAAGAAAAAGAAATAAAGGAATCCAAATTGGAAAAGAGGAAGTAAAACTGTCATTGTTTGCAGATGACATGATACTATACACAGAAAATCCTGAAGATGCTTCCAGAAAACTATTAGAGCTCAGCAATGAATTTGATAAAGTTTAAGGATACAAAATTAATACACAGAAATCTCCTGCATTCCTATGCACTAACAATGAAAAATCAGAAAGAGAAATTGAGGAAAGGATCCCATTCATCGGCATATCAAAAAGAATAAAATACCTAGTAATATATCTACTTAAGGAGGCAAAAGACCTATATGCAGAAAACTATAAGATACTGATGAAAGAAATCAAAGATGACACAAACAGATGGAGAGATATATCATGTTCTTGGATTGGAAGAATCAATATTGTCAAAATGACTATACAACCCAAAGCAAGCTACAGATTCAATGCAATTTCTGTCAAATTACCAGTGGCATTTTTCACAGGATTAGAATAAAAAACTATGCAATTTGTACAGAAACACAAAGGACCCCAAATATCCAAAGCAATCTTGAGAAAGAAAAACAGAAATGGAGGAATTAGGCTTCCTGACTTCAGATTAAAGCTACAGTAATCAAGACAGTATGTTCTAGTGGAAAACTTCCCCAACATGGGAAAGGAAATAATGAACCAAGTCCAAGAAGCACAGAGAGTCCCATACAGAATAAACCCAAGGAGAAATACACCAAGACACATATTAATCAAACTAATGACAATTCAACACAAAGAAAAAATATTAAAAGCAGCAAGAGAAAAGCAACAAACAACATATAAGGGAAAACCCATCAGGATAACAGCTGACCTTTCTACAGAAACTCTGCAGGCCAGAAGGGAATGGCAGGATATCATGAAAGTCCTGAAAGAGAGAAACCTAAAGCCAAGAATACGTTAACCACAAAGAATCTCATTCAGATTTGAGGGAGAAATCAAAAGCTTTCCAGACAAGCAAAAGTTAAGAGAATTCAGCACCACCAAACCAGCCTTACAACAAGTGCTAAAGGAACTTCTCTAACTAGGAAACACAAGAAAAGGAAAACACCTACAAATACAAACCCAAAACAATTAAGAAAATGGTAATTGGAACACACATGTCAATAATCACTTTAAATGTAAATGGATTAAATGCTCCAACCAAAAGACACAGACTGGCTGAATGGATCCAAAAACAAGACCCTTCTATATGCTGCCTACAAGAAACCCACTTCAGACCAAGGGATACATATAGACTGAAAGTGAAGGGATGGAAAAAGATATTCCATGCAAATGGAAGTCAAAAGAAAGCTGGAGTAGCAATACTCATATCCGACAAATTAGACTTGAAAGTAAAGACTATTAAAAGAGACAAGGAAGGGCACTACATAATGATCAAGGGATCCATCCAAGAAGAACATATCACAATGGTAAATATCTATGCCCCCAATATAGGAGCACCTCAATACATAAGGCAAATGCTAACAGCTATAAAAGGGGACATCGACAGTAACACAATTATAGTGGGAGACTTGAACACCCCACTTACATCAATGGACAGATCATCCAAACAGAAAATAAATAAAGACACACAAGCTTTAAATGACACATTAGACCATCTCGACTTCATTGATATTTATAGGACATTCCATCCAAAAACGACAGACTACACTTTCTTCTCAAGTGCACACGGAACATTTTCCAGGATAGATCACATCTTGGGTCACAAATCAAACCTCAGCAAATTCAAGAAAATTGAAATCATATCAACCATCTTCTCAGACCACAACGCCATGAGACTAGATATCAATTACAGGAAAAAAACTGCAAAAAATACAAACACATGGAGGCTAAACAATTCACTCTTAAACAACCAAGGAATCACTACAGAAATCAAAGAGGAAATCAAAAAGTATCTAGAAACAAATGACAACGAAAACACAACAACCCAAAACCTATGGGACGCAGCAAAAGCAGTTCTAAGAGGGAAGTTTATAGCAATACAGTCCTACCTTAAGAAACAAGAAAATGATCGAATAAACAACCTAACCTTACACCTCAAACAACTAGAGAAAGAAGAACAAAGAAACCCCAAAGTGAGCAGAAGGAAAGAAATCGTAAAGATCAGAGCAGAAATAAATGAAAAAGAAAGGAAAGAAACCATAAGAAAAATAAATAAAACTAAAAGCTGGTTCTTTGAGAAGATTAACAAAATTGATAAACCATTAGCCAGACTCATCAAGAAAAAAAGGGAGAAGATGCAAATCAACAGAATTAGAAATGAAAAAGGAGAAGTCACAACGGACACCTCAGAAATACAAAACATCATGAGAGACTACTACAAGCAACTATATGCCAATCAATTGGATAACCTGGAAGAAATGGATACATTCTTAGAAAAATACAATCTTCCAAGACTGAACCAGGAAGAAATAGAAACCATGAACAGACCAATCACAAGTACAGAAATTGAGGCAGTGATTAAAAATCTCCCAACACACAAAAGCCCAGGACCAGATGGATTCACAGGCGAATTCTATCAAACATTTCGAGAAGAGTTAACACCTATCCTTCTCAAACTCTTCCAAAATATTGCAGAAGGCGGAGCACTCCCAAACTCATTCTATGAGGCTACCATCACCCTGATACCAAAACCAGGCAAAGATGTCACAAAAAAAGAAAACTACAGACCAATATCACTGATGAATATAGATGCAAAAATCCTCAACAAAATACTAGCTAACAGACTGCAACAGCACATTAAAAAAATCATACACCACGATCAAGTGGGGTTTATCCCTGGGATGCAAGGATTCTTCAATATACGCAAATCAATCAACGTGATACATCATATCAACAAATTGAAGGATAAAAACCATATGATCATTTCAATAGATGCAGAAAAAGCTTTTGACAAAGTTCAACATCCATTTATGATAAAAGCTCTCCAGAAAATGGGCGTAGAAGGAAATTACCTCAACATCATAAAAGCCATATATGACAAACCAAAAGCCAACATTGTTCTCAATGGAGAAAAACTGGAAGAATTCCCTCTAAGAACAGGAACAAGACAAGGGTGTCCACTCTCACCACTGTTATTCAACATAGTTTTGGAAGTGTTAGCCACAGCAATCAGAGAAGAAAAAGAAATTAAAGGAATCCAAATTGGAAAGGAAGAAGTAAAATTATCACTCTTTGCAGATGACATGATACTATATATAGAAAACCCTAAAGACTCTACCAGAAAACTGCTAGCACTAATTGATGAGTTTAGTAAAGTAGCAGGATACAAAATTAATGCACAGAAATCTCTTGCATTCCTATACACTAACAACGGAAGAGCAGAAAGAGAAATTAAGGAAACTCTCCCATTCACCATTGCAACCAAAAGAATAAAATACCTAGGAATAAACCTGCCTAAGGAGGCAAAAGATCTGTATGCAGAAAACTTTAAGACATTGATGAAAGAAATCAAAGATGACTTAAACAGATGGAGGGATATACCATGTTCCTGGATTGGAAGAATCAACATCGTGAAAATGACTGTACTCCCCAAAGCAATTTACAGATTTAATGCAATCCCGATCAGATTACCAATGGCATTTTTCACAGAACTAGAGCAAGAAATCTTACGATTTGTATGGAAACGCAAAAGACCCCGAATAGCCAAAGCAATCTTGAGAAGGAAAAATGGAGTTGGTGGAATCAGGCTTCCTGACTTCAAACTATACTACAAGGCCATAGTGATCAAGACAGTATGGTACTGGCACAAAAATAGAAAGGAAGATCAATGGAACAGAATAGAGAACTCAGAAGTAAGCCCAAACACATATGGGCACCTTATCTTTGACAAAGGAGGCACGAGTATACAATGGAAAAAAGACAGCCTCTTCAATAAGTGGTGCTGGGAAAATTGGACAGCAACATGTAAAAGAATGAAATTAGAACACTTCCTAACACCATACACAAAAATAAACTCCAAATGGATTAAAGACCTACATATAAGGCCAGACACTATCAAACTCCTAGAGGAAAACATAGGCAGAACACTCTTTGATATACATCAAAGCAACATCCTTTTTGACCCACCTCCTAGAGTCATGGAAATAAAATCAAGAATAAATGAATGGGACCTCATGAAACTTAAAAGCTTTTGCACAGCAAAAGAAACCATAAACAAGACTAAAAGGCAACCCTCAGAATGGGAAAAAATAATTGCCTATGAAACAACGGACAAAGGATTAACCTCCAAAATATACAAGCAGCTCATGCAGCTTCATACCAAAAAAGCAAATAACCCAATCCACAAATGGGCAGAAGACCTAAATAGACATTTCTCCAAAGAAGACATACAGATGGCCAACAAACACATGAAAAGATGCTCAACATCACTCATCATCAGAGAAATGCAAGTCAAAGCCACAATGAGGTATCACCTCACACCCATCAGAATGGCCATCATCACAAAGTCTGGAAACAACAAATGTTGGAGAGGGTGTGGAGAAAAGGGAACTCTCCTGCACTGTTGGTGGGACTGTAAGTTGGTACAGCCACTATGGAAAACAATTTGGACGTTCCTTAAAAAACTACAAATAGAACTACCATATGATCCAGTCATCCCACTCCTGGGCATACACCCAAAGAAAACCATAATCCCAAAAGAAACTTGTACCATAATGTTTATTGCAGCACTCTTTACAATAGCCAGGACATGGAAGCAACCTAAATGCCCATCAACAAATGAATGGATACAGAAGATGTGGCATATATATACAATGGAATATTACTCAGCTATAAAAAGGGATGAGATGGAGCTATATGTAATGAGGTGGATAGAACTACAATCTGTCATACAGAGTGAAGTAAGTCAGAAAGAGAAAGACAAATATTGTATGCTAACTCACATATACGGAATCTAAAAATGGTACTGATGAACTCAGTGACAAGAACAGGGAAGCAGATACAGGGAATGGACTGGAGAACTCGAGGTATGGGAGGGGGCGGGGAGTGAAGGGGAAACTGAGAAGAAGCGGGAGAGTAGTACAGACATATATATACTACCAACTGTAAAATAGTCAGTGGGAAGTTGTTGTATAACAAAGGGAGTCCAACTCAAGGATGGAAGATGCCTTAGAGGACTGGGGCAGGGAGGGTGGGGGGGAATCGAGGGGGGGGCGTCAAGGAAGGGAGGGAATATGGGGATATGTGTATAAAAACAGTTGATTGAACCTGGTGTACCCCCCAAAAAAATAAAATAAAATAATAATAAAAAAAAAAAAAAAAAAAAAAAGACAGTATGGTACTGGTACAAAAACATAAATATAGCTCAATGGAACAGAATAGAAAATCCAGAGATAAACCCATGCACCTATGGTCAATTAATCTAAGACAAAGGAGGCAAGAATATGCAATGGAGAAAAAGTATCTTCAATAAATGATGCTGGGAAAACTGGGCAGCTACATGTAAACAAATGAAACTAGAACACAACCTAATACCATACACAAAACTAAACTCAAAATGGATTAAAAAGCTAAATGTACGGCTGGATACTATAAAATTCTTAGAGGAAAAGATAGGCAGAACACTCTATGACATAAATCACAGCAAGATCATTTTTGATCCACCTTCTAAAGTAATGGAAATAAAAACAAAAATAAATGAATGGGACCTAATTAAACTTATAAGCTTTTGCACAGTAAAGGAAAACATCAACAGAACAAAAAGACAATCCTCAGAATGGCAGAAAATATTTGCAAGTGAAGAAACTGACAAGGGATTAATCTCTAAATTATACAAACAGCTCATGCAGCTCAATATAAAACAAACAAAAAGTAGGCAGAAGATTAAAAACCACATGAAAAGATGCCCAACATTATTAATTATTAGAGAAATGTAAATCAAAACTACAGTGAGGTATCACCTCTCACTGGTCAGAATGGCTATCATCAAAAATCTACAAATAATAAATGCGGGAGAAGGTGTGGAGAAAAGGGAATCCTCCTACACTGTTGCTGGGAATGTAAATTGGTAGAGCCACCATGGATAACAATATGAAGGTTCCTTAAAAAGCTAAAAATAAAGCTACCATATGATCCAGCAATCCCATTCCTGAGCATATATCCAGAGAAAACCATAATTCAAAAAGATACATGAACCCCAATGTTCATTGCAACATTATTCACAATAGCCAGGACATAGAAGCAACCTAAATGTCCATTAACAAAGCAATGGATAAAGAAGATGTGGTACACATATGCAATGCAATATTACTCAGCCATAGAAAAGAATGAAATAACGGACTTGCAGAAACATGAATGGACCTAGAGATTGTCATACTGAGTGAAGTAAGTTAGAGAAAGAGAAATATCTTATATAATCACTTACATATGGAATCTAAAAAAGATGTGTGTGGGGTTTTTAAGTCCCCCACTATTATTTGTAATATTGTCATTCTCCCTTTATGTCTGTTCATATTTGCTTTATATATTTAGGTGCTCTGTTAATAGATGCATACATGTTGGGCATAACATCCTCTTCTTGTACTGATCCCTCTACCATATACAATGCCCTTCTTTGTCTTTCATTATAGCCTTTTTTTTTTGGGGGGGGGGCTGCATGTGTGGACTTCATTGTTGTGTGTGGGCTTTCTCTATTTGTGGTGAGCAGGGGCTACTCTTCATTGAGGTGTACAGGCTTCTCATTGCAGTGGCTTCTCTTGTTTCAGAATATGAGTTCTAGGCACGTGGGCTTCAGTAGTTGCAGCACACAGGCTCAGTAGTTGTGGTTCACAGGCTCTAGAGTGAAGGTTCAGTAGCTGTGGTGCATGGGCTTAGTTGCTCCACAGCATGTGGGATCTCCCCAGACCAGAGATCAAACCCGTGTCCCCTGAATTGGCAGGCGAATTCTCAACCACTGTGCCATCAGGGAAGTCCGTCTTTGTTTTAAAGTCTATTTTTTTTTTCCTAATGTGAGTACTGCTTCCCCACTTTCTTATCATTTCCAATTGCATGAACTACCTTCTTCCATCCCCTCACTTTCAGTCCCTGTGTGTTTTTAGCTCTGAAGTGAGTCTCTTGTATGCAGCATCTAGGGTCTTTTATTTTTTATCCAATAAGCCACTCTACATCTTTTGATTGGAGCATTTAATCCATTGACAATAAAGTGATTATTGATAGATATTTATTGGGTTGACCAAACAGTTCATTCAGAATTTTTTGTAAGGTTTTTTGGAAAACCCTGAAAAAACTTTTTAGCTAACCCAACACTTATTGCCATTTTCTTGGTTGCTTTTGTAGTTCTTCTCTGTTCTTTTCTTCTTTTAGTTTCTTCCCTGTGATTTTTATTTAGTGGTATGCTCATGTTACTTTCACTCTACTTTTTTTGTATCTATTGTAGTTTTTTGATTTGTGGCTACCATGGAGTTCATGTATGTTGACCTATAGTTATATCTACTTGTTTTAAACTGGTTGTCATTTGAGTTCAAGTACCTTCTAAAATATTTATATTTTTTTACTACCCTCACCAACATTTTGTGTTTTTAATGTTATATTTTACACCTTCATGTTTGTCCCTTCACTTTTTATTATAGTTACAGTCAACATCACAATTTTTTCTTTTAATCTTTATACTAGCATTTTTAAGTGGTTGATCTGAACTATTACTACACATCTGTCTTTACTAGTAGGTGGGATTTTTCCTTTCCTATAGATTCTTTCTTTCTTTCTATCTTTCTTTCTTTCTTTCTTTCTTTCTTTCTTTCTTTCTTTCTTTCTTTCTTTCTTTCTTTCTTTCTTTCTTTCTTTCTTTCTTCCTTTCTTCCTTCCTTCCTTTCTTTCTTCCTTTCTTTCTTCCTTCCTTTCTTTCTTTCTTTCTTCCTTTCTTGCTTCCTTCCTTTCTTTCTTTCTTCCTCCCTTTCTTTCTTTCTTTCTTTCTTTCTTTCTTTCTTTCTTTCTTTTTCTTTCTTTCTTTTATTGGCTGCATTCAGGCTTCATTACTTCACATGGGCTTTATATAGTTGTGGCAATTGAGGGCTACTCTTCATTGTGGTGCACAGGCCTCTCATTGTGGTGGCTTCTCTTGTTGCAGAGCACAGGTTCTAGGCACATGGGCTTCAGTAGTTGCAGAGTGTGAGCTCATTAGTTGTGGCTCATGGACTCTAGAGCACAGGCTCAATAGTAGTGGTACATGGGCTTAGTTGTTCCATGGCATGTGGGATCTTCCTGGAGCAGGGATCAAACCCACATTCCCTGCATCGGCAGGCAGATTCTTAACCACTGTGCTACTAGAGAAGCCCAATAGTTACTTCTTGTTGTAGCCTTTTCTTTGTCACTTAGAGAAGATCTTTTCACATTTCTCTTAGGGTAAGTTTAGTATCGATGAACTCTTTTAGTTTTTTCTTATATGAGAAATTCTTTATCGTGTCTTCAATTCTAAATGATAATCTTACTGGGTAGAGTATTCTCAGTTGAAGGTTTTTCCCTTTCAGCACTTTAAATATATCATACCACTCCCTTCTGGCCTGCAAAGTTTCTGCAGATAAATCAGCTGATAGCCTTATGAGGGTTTCCTTGTATATGACTCTTTGTTTTTCTCTTGCTGCCTTTAGAATTCCCCCTCTATCTTTAACTTTTGTCATTTTAAATACGATGTGTCTTGATGTTTGTCTGTTTGGATTCATCTTGTTTGGGATACTTTGTGCTTCCTGTACCTAGATATTTCTTTCCTTTCCCAGTTTGGAAATTTTTCAGCTATAATTTCATCAAAAAGATTTTCAACCTCTTTCCCTTCTCCTTCTGGAACCCCTATATAATGTGAACATTAGTACTCTTGATATTGTCATAATGTCCCTTAAACTGTTCTCATTTTTTAAAATTTGTTTTCCTTTTCACTGTTCTGGTTGGTTGGTTTCCATTACTCTATCTTCCATATCACTTATGCATTCTTCTGTATCATCTGATCTGCTGTTAATTCCTCCTAGTGTGTTTTTCCTTTCAGTTATCCTTCAGTTCTGACTCATTCTTTTTTATATTTTCTAGTTCCTTGTTATCAATGGAATTCTTACTGTCTTCATCTATTATTTTCCCTAATTCAGTTGGCATTCTTATTGCTAATGCTTTGAACTCTTTATCTGGTAAATTACTTATTTCTGTTTCATTAGTATTTTTTCCAGGAGTATTTTTTTTTCTTACAATTGAAACAAATCCCTCAGTCTTCTCATTTTGCTTAACTTTTGCCATCTCTATGAAATTAGGTGAAACAGTTACCTTTTCTGGTTTTGAAGGGGTGTCAATTGTGGGAGCATCCCTGTACAGTCTGTGTGTGCCCAGTGGCTTTGATGGGAGAGCTGGATCTGACTTGAGCATGAATCATGTCTTTCTCCAGGTGGTACTGGTGACTATCTCCTTTGTAGGTAGTGGGGCTGAAGATGGAGGGACTAAATCCAGAGTCAGATGTTAGCCAGGGTTTCTCCTCTGCTCAGCGGCCACCAGCACCCTATTGGGGGCAGAGGTGGTCCTAAGTTTCTGGAACAGAAAACCTGAGGGTCAAGTCCAAGCTCATTCCTTTCCCTCTACATGTGTGCACTTCCCCCTCTCAGCATTGGCACCCTCACTGCAGAGAAGAGTGGTGCTGGAGAAAGAGGAGCTAGAGCAGACACTCAGCCTAGGTCTGGGTACAGGCTGTGGTGGCCCCAGGCTGTCAGAGTTCCAAACTGCTCCTGACACGCTGCCTCTATGTCTGTAATGACTGCCCCTGCCCTATTCAGCCATTGTTCTAGATCCAGGCCAGCTCCACCCCCACAACTGAGCACTCCCTTCAGCCATGATAGCCCTCACCATCGTGTGGAGTTGTTTGCGAATAAAGCAGGGCTGGAACCTATGCTGGAGTGATCACACCTAATTCTTGATTTGTGTTGTTAGTAATTTCTTTATTATGTTACAAAATTTTAAGCATTGCTATAATTTTTGTTTCAACTTCTTTTTCCTAATTATTAAACACTTGTATACAGTTTATTCCTTGTTTAAAAGCAAGGTATTTAGGCTATACTTTTTCTCTGAGTACAATTTTAGTCATATTCTAATAAGTTTGATATTTCATATCCTCAATGCCATTATTGGCTAATTTGATTCTAAGTATACTTTTTATATCCTTCTTGACCTAAGAACTATTTAGGTGAATGTTTTGCATTTGTTTTGTTTTTAATTTTTAAATGGTTGGGGTTTTATTTCAACTTTTATACAGTTTTGTACTTGTGCCAATATTGAATATGACCTGTGAAATTACCCTGCTTTGGAATTTGAGAGAGTTTTATAGCCCAGTTTTTACACGTCTTTCAACCTTAATGAGAAGAACAGATAAAAGTTCGGATTTACTGCAGAATTCCAGAATGTAGCAGACTGAAGGAAGGAGCTAAAACTGTAAGATACCACAGCAGAAGTTTTGTATCTGTTTACAATTTTTTTTTTTTTTTTTTTTTTTTTTTTTTTTTGCCACACTGGAGTGGCCACCAAGAGTTGGCTGGGAAGTGCACCCATGTTTTGCCTGACAGAGACATCTATGACAAGTGCAGTCAGTGAGTAGTTACCACGCTGGCACAGGATGCTTAATGGGCTTCTTCTTGCAGTACCCAGCTATACCTAACAGCCTGCAGCCCACCCTTGCCTCCAACTGGCATCCCCCAAAATGAAGGGATGTCACTGAATTCTGATCAAGTTTTTCCTACTCACCTCCCAGGCAAGCAGGTTTTAAGCATAAAAGGAGTCATGAGTCAAATCAGTCCTTCTTTTGATACATCTTTAGCAGAATATCTGCAGTTTCTCACATACATATGGCTATAAGCATTCCTAGTGTTCAGTGAAGCTTTTACCTTCCTTTTATATCCTTGGCCATTTCCATGAGATTTTCCAAAGGTCAGAACTATATCCAATTGCTGAAATCACTAACTTGCTTAAAAGTCCCCCTTGCCTTTTTTCTTTTTTTCTGACAGAACACTAGTCTATTGGTGAAGTACTTATTAAGGTAGAGGTTAATATTTCCTTTTCAGCTATGTATTTACAATCTAAGGGTATGAAACTAAAGGCATTGAAAGCAACAGCATTACACATTACAGAACGTCTTCTGCCTAAGAACCTGGTTTTAGAACCTGGAGTTTCAAGATCACTCTCCATTTCTACCAGAACAGCAGATGTCCCTTAGTCACCAGAGCTCACTGTCAGTAACATCTTACATCTGAAAATAAATCTAGCTTTAGGCAGCTGACCACATACGTGTCTCTGAGACTATGGCAACAGAAAGTCCTTTTACCCGTGTCCCAATTAAAAGTGTTCTATTGGCTCTAATTGGGGTGTTAGTTTCCAAAACTAATACATCAAAGCAATCATGTAATCTTCAAATGTCATCACCACACAAATTATAGTTCCCTTGCAAGTGGCTAATGAGGGTCAGACGAAAGAGTGTGTGAGACTGGGATTACAGAGAGCAACTAGATAAATCCACTTTGGGATCCTTTTTCTCCATGTCCCACCCCACCCATACAAGGTTTGACAACTGGTTCAAGATTGGGGTGAGGGAGAGAAATGATAGAGATGTCAACTATGGGTGTCTAGAAGGATGAAGGAGTTTTAACAGAAATGGGAAAAAAAGGAAAAACTAATTTTTGTGGGAAGAATGACACATGAGGAGAAATATGTTCAATTCTACTCTACTAAGGTAGCCAGATTGCCTGGCACTGAAGCAGGACACATAATATTTGAGTTTTCTGCCTGGCGGAGGAAGAAGGAGAAGGAGAAGAAGAAGGTGGGGGAGGAGGAGAAGGGGAAGGGAAAGGAGAAGAGAAGGAGGGAGAGGAGAAAGAAGGAGAACAATAAGCTAGTAATATGTCTTTTTTGATCATTATACTCTCATATTTGTTTCATCTTGGTTTCTGGTTGACTTTTATCAGCAATAGCATGGAAAAACTCTGCTTCTAGTTTCTCCTCTGTTAAGTACGAAATGATCTATAAACAAACATTTAAAAAGATGCAATTGAAATGGATCCTGGGATCCTTTCGTAATGTGAAAAACCCTCTGGTAACATGGATAATGTCACCCTCTAATAATCTTTTTGCTAACATATTTAGAGTACTGTTTTATAATGTAAAAGGCTATTTGCTGGGGAATTAGAGGATACAGATATAGATGATCAAGATAGAGATAGAGGTAGAGATTTCTTTTTGGACAATATCAGAGGAATATGTTAGATTACAAATAACAAAGTTCAACTTACATTGGCTAAGTCAAGTCAGAAAGCAGGCGGTTGCTGACATTAATTCAGTAGCTCAAGTATGTCAAAGTCAAAGCCCATGCAATTCTCCTGGCCTAATGGGCACCTCATGTGATGAGAAGGCTATTCTACCTCTAACCTGGCAGTCAGATGCTAAGCAAAAAGAAGAGAGTGAAAATGGCATATTAGTTGAGTCTTCCCTGCCGCTAGGGAAACTTTTCAGAGGCCCCACCTGATGACTCCCACCTACATCTCATATAGCCGGAATTATATCATGTGGTCATCTCATCTGCAAAGAAAGCTGGGAAATGTGATCTTTTAGTGGGTACATCAGTACCTTTTAGCTGCAGTTCTGTTAATAATGAAGAAGAGAGAATGAATATTGGGTAAGCGACTATCATCTCCCCTCCCCATCCAACACACCTAGAAGGTCTGGCATTTTTTTGGCAGCCATCAGGCAGCTTTCAATCCAGGATTTCAAGAGGCCAGTCATGCATAATCCATCATTAGAGCAAAGGAATTCAAGTCAAAAGCTCTGGGATCAAATTCTGGCTCTGCAACTAGTTTGGTGACCTTGGGCAAATAAGTCATTTACTTCTATTATTTCTTATCAGTAAAATAAGGGAGTT
Organism: Hippopotamus amphibius kiboko; assembly: GCF_030028045.1. Lineage (NCBI taxonomy): Eukaryota > Metazoa > Chordata > Mammalia > Artiodactyla > Hippopotamidae > Hippopotamus > Hippopotamus amphibius. The sequence continues at coordinate 34,395,315 of NC_080202.1, forward strand.
TAAGTCAATCACTGTAAAGATCCTGAAATTTTATGCTTCCATATATAGCCTTATCTGATATATAGACAAGTTACATGATATTGCTCTCCTGGACCCCATTCCTCACACTTTGTTAGGGACAGATAGGAGGAACTATGAGCAGCATTGCTTCAGGAATCCTATTGCTTTAGAGAAATGAAAAATAACTCCTTCTATCCCTTGCAAAGAGAAGGTTGGAAGTCAGTGGTGGTTCTAAGATGACATAACTTACCTACTTTAGCAAGGCCCCTGAGCTATGCATGACCAGCACACCTGTGCCTAAGATGAGAGGTTGCCCATGGAAGTCAAAGATGAGTTTATCTCTAACAGGAGCAAGAAAGACAGGAGCAACTTCTGCCTCCACCACTGCACACAGACTGCCAGTAAAACTGCTAGAATAGAATTAGAAAAAGAAAGAAAAGAAGAGAGAAGGAAGGAGTGAGAAAAACTTAGGGTAACGTATGCAGTCTTGCTCAGATATACAACACTGGGGGAGTGAATTTATACCACCAAAGAAGAAAAATTCACTTTTCTCCCACTCTTTCCACCTAGGAACCTCATCCTTGGGTAGCTAAACCCACTTTCCAATGAGCTGGTAAAAAGTGGCATGTTCCATTTGTTATATGCAAGAGGAACCAATTACTTACACTCTGCATCAGGGACCTGTTTTACAAGTCACACCATGGTGAATGAACCCTGTTCATTCCAGAGAAATTTCACCATCTACCTGTCTTTCTCAGCTCTGCCTACCCACCCTTTTTCTGCATGATTTACTGGTGAACAGAGACTTTCAGTAGCTGCCTCTGTTTAGCTGATAAATTGGGCTTTAAAATGCATTTATGACTATATATCATCCACTAAAGTTTTTAGGTATTTAATAATAGAGAAACAGCCTCCGTTGGTAATAATTCTCAAAGAGTAGAACACATAGAAGAACTAACAGTGCCCCTTTTCTATGTAAATTGCACAAGCTAGAACCAGATCTACCAAAGATTCTGAGAGATCTCTTAAGTTTCTGAAAACAGAGATTGTTCAGACTTCTGAAGAGTCATTAAAAAAGGAGAAATAACAGAAACTTCATGTAGATACAAAGAGCTTCTTTACTCTTTTGAACCTATATTTCACATCTCATAGCAAAGTGAAACTACAAAAGTTTTATAAGAATCCATGAGAAAATAAGAAAGGCAAAAAGCCTCAGAGTTTTAACTTCCAGTTTTAACTTCATTAAAAATGCTTCTAAATCTCTGAAACATTAGCCAAGTTAAAAGACAAATTATAAACAAGGGGGGAAATGTAAGTGATATTACAGATAAAGGCATATTTCTTTAATATATAACTGGCACTGGCAAAAATCAATAAGAAAAATATCAACAATCTAGCAGAAAAAAATTGCAAAAAATAAGAATATGACTCTTCATTGACTAGGTAATACAAGTGGATAACAAACACATGAAAACACTCAAATATGAGGGCAGAGCTGTGCTGGGAGGAACAAAGACAAAGACATTTGCCCTCCTTAAGCCTAACTTTGTCCTCCAGGATTAAGTTTTGATATGAAGAGTCATTTTATAGAAAGATATCACCCCACACTTCCAAAACACATGTTGAAAATATGAGCTCAAAATTGAACAGGGAAGATAATTGCCTATTTGGTGTGATTTCAGGGTTATTAGGAAGGTTCAGTAAAGTGTTTCCCATGTTGCCCACCAATGTGTGAACTTCAACCTGTTAGTATGGCTTATGGACTTCCCTGTTGAAAGCAAATAGAGGTGAGATAAATAGCCCCTGAGACTTCTAGCTATTCTTTGGTATGAGTATCAATAATAGCAAGTTCATAACCTTGTATTCTGCTATGCCATGTGCAATATACTATCACAGCAGGAGCTATTTGATCTTGTCAATAACTCTGTAGTGTAAGAAAAGGGAACATAATTCCAATTTCATAGACACCTTGCAGTGATGGAGTCACTACTCAAATCCAAGTTCTCTGATTCCAAATCCCAAACTTTTTCCAGAATGCTATGCTCTATGTAAATAGCTATATACAAGGACCTTACAAGGTCCTTTCCTGAGATGGCATTCTGGCAGCGAGAGTGGAGTGAAAGCATAAGACCGGTGTTGCTAGGAGTGAAGGGAGATGAAAGAAAAAAAGTGCCACCATAGACAAAACGGTGCTACAGCAATGGTCAGCCATACTAAAAACACATTAAACTTGACTTACGATTTCATTTGCTGATCTGAAAATGGACATGGACATTTCCAATGCCTCCTTCCCTCCTAAGTATACTATAAAAAGAAAGTAAACATCTCAGTGATTCTGAAAGAGAGGGTCACTGGAAATTCCTGAGCATCCACTAATTGCAAGTATTTGAGTTCACTCATATTCTCACTCTCATGACCAGTCCATTCTTTACCCTGCCACTGAGTTTTAATTTCAATGACTGCATTTTCATTTCTACAAGTTCCCTTTGGTTATCCTGTTTCATTCTTTCCACATATTCTCACTTCTTTCTATTACAATTTTGATGATTTTTGAGTATACTCATGTCATGGTCTTCATCTAATAGCTCTGTGATTAGAAACTCTTAAGGCTCCCATTCTGATGTTCTATAGTCATTCCAAAATTATCACCTGCCTGGAATGAAGGTATGTTCATTTTTTTTAGTTTAGACCATACAGGTAGTATAACTTAGAATATCAAACTTGTGCTAGGAGTTCAGAACTCAGGAGGAGACAGATAAACTTCACTACAGGATCTCTGCCAGTGGGTGGAATTTTTTCTATCTAACCATTTCTCCTTTCAAATACCCCAGATTTTTCCAGGGGTCTTAGTTCCAACTGCTTGCTACACAAGTGCCCAAGACCTCATCTCCCATCTCTGTGTGAGCTTGAAAATCCAAACCCTTTGTTTAGCAGAAGGATAAACTGCCACCTCCTCAAGGCTGCTGGACCATTAGCCCTCTTCCTCATTTTCCTGCTTTTAGCTCCTGAGGATTCCTCTGGCTTTCTATGCATTCAAAAGCATGCATTATATTCTATTCCGTATTTCTAGGTATTTTCTAGTGGAAGGTTTTCAGACTGTTTAGATTATGATATTACTGGAAATGGGGCCACCAGCCACTTTGGATACATTATTCAATTTAATCCTCACCCCATTCCTGCAAGATAGATAATCATAGTTCCATTTCATAAATTAGGAAATTGAGAGTCAAAGAAGTTAGGTAATTTTCTTAAGGTCACACAACTAATCCTGACCTTGAAGACCACGTTCTCTCCCCTATATCATATTACCTTTCTGAAGAGCTAGCCTAATTCCTCTACTGTGTCTGAAAGGAGTCCAGAGCTTGTCAAGACTTTATACTGAAGAGTTACTTTGAATATTCTCCTTGAAGAACATTCTTTCAGAAAAATAATTTCTGGCAGGGTTCCATTATTAATTATAAGGGTGAATGATAAGCTAAAAAAATATGAAACCCGAATGTGGCTTGACATCACCTTTGGGGAAAACATCAATAATCATTGAATAGGCTTGTTTCTGAGCATACTGAGAGTGTGAGAGAGATACATCTTCCCTCCTCAGGCAGCCAGCCTCATTTTATCCAAGGGTGGGTCAGCAGAAGGTCTAGAGGACTGACTCAGCCTGAAATCTACAGGAGAAAGTGGAAACAGGAAAGGTTAATGTCCATGCTGTGGAATCATAAAACCAATGAAAACCTGCATCACTGGGTTAGAAATTGGCTCAAGGCCAAATACAAAATATAGCCATAACTGGATCCTTTCCAAGTAGAAAAAGGTTATTAGTGGAATCACATTAATCACAATGATTAATTCTAAAACCCAAGCTTTTTATTATGTAAAAGGCTCAGAAGAGTACATTGACAGGGGAACTAAAAGGTTCCAATTTTGCAGAAAATAGTGAACCAAAGAGGGACAGTAAATACTCAGGATGTGATCTGAAAATCAAAAAGCTGGATGAGTCACACAAATCATGCTTAAAAGCTGCTTATGCAAAGAAGTTTGCCAGAAAACAAATGTGCCCACAGATGGCCCATCAGGAGGTAGTTAGGTAGCCCTGAGAGCTGCAAGGGCAGCCAGACCAAGGGACAGGGCAAGTGGGAGTGCTGAGCATGAGCCCAGAACATGGGCCTGGCCATCCACCAGGCCTCCAGAGCTCATAGCCTGCCAAAGTCTGTTCTCAGGACTGGTTATCTTGGAACTCCAGAGTTTTAAAAATCGCTTACCCCAGATAAGTAGAAGCAGAGGAACAATGCTAATTGGGTACAGTTGTGAGACTACAAGAAACAGTGCTGAATCAAAATGAAAATACATAGAACAAAGTTTCATCCCTGAATTGCAACCAAGCTAGATGAAATATCGGTCAGTGATGAAGGAAATGCAGAAGAACGAGGCCATTTGAAAAGAAAGAGGAAAGTTGACCCTGGAGAAAATTTAAACTGGAATTATTAGGTGGTCAGAAGGCTTTTAATGGTCTGACCATTACCACTGGTGAAGTAATTTGATCCAATGGAATATAAGCACAAATTACATACATCATTTCCTGGTCCAGACCATACACAATCCTCCATCTCTTTCCTCATCTGCCTCTAGAGCCGATCACTCCATAGGCTGACATGAAGATAAAGTCTCAAGAAAGAAGGATTCTGAATTCCTAAATCATTATTTGAAAGGATTTGGAATCAGGAATATCTGTGTGAACTTTATGTGAGAAAGACAGTAATTTCCACTAAGTTTAACCCCCTGTTATCTGGGGGTAGGGAGTATTTTTAAACAGCTAGCATTGCTCCTGACTAAAAGAGACATAAAAGAAAAATTAGAGACCACATGGAGTTAAGAAATAAATTTAAAAAAACAAGAGCAATAAGTAAGGCATTATAGCAATTTATTTATTTATTTATTTATTTATTCATTTATTTATTTATTGGCTGTGTTGGGTCTTCATTGCTGCACACAGGCTTTCTCTAGTTGTAGTGAGTGGGGGCTACTCTTGGTTGTGGTGCATAGGCTTCTCACTGCAGTGGCTTCTCTTGTTGTGGAGCATGGTCTCAGGCACACGGGCTTCAGCAGCTGTGGCACGTGGGCTCAATAGCTGTGACTCACGTGCTCTAGAGTGCAGGCTCAGTAGTTGTGGTGAACGAGCTTAGTTGCTCCACAGCATGTGGGATCTTCCTGGACCAGGGATCGAACTCATGTTCCCTGCATTGGCAGGCAGATTCTTAACCACTGCACCACCAGAGAAGTCTCCATTATAGCAATTTAGCATATGGAAAACAGACAAACCAAAATAAATAAACAAACAAAAATCATTAGACAATACAGTTCATGGTGCCTAAATTAGAAAGCATATAAATGTCAAGACAAATTTTTTGGTTCAAATGCAGGGAATATCTGCCACATGGATCACATAGATCTTTGGGAAACTGTGAAATGGATTTCTTCAGCTGCATTTTGGTAAATCATGCAGAATGAGTCGTGTTGGACAATTCCAATAAAAGACAAGAGTATACAATCAAAGATCGCCTGAGTGAAGGGAACAAAATCATGTAATGACCATATATCTTCACATGTTTATTTTGTGATCTTTCCCTACCCCTACTGCATGCAAGCTTTCAATGTCTTTCCAGTGCCTTCAGTCTAAACTTAAGTCACTAGTTAGTTGTCCCTTAACTTCCTCTTCCATCTGATCTCTCTCTTCCCCCACATGTACCCTCTGCTGCCATCAACTGTCCTACATTCTGTTCCTCACATTCCCAACTCTGATCCTTTACCTGCATTTCTCTCTTGCCTAGAGTTCACTCTCCTCTACTCCCAACTTTGCTAAGCTCTACCCTCACATCAAACCCAGCTAAATTTTTACCTCTTCCTTAAAGTCTTCAGCCAGGCAGGTGCCTGCTATTTTAAGGTCCTGTGCGTGGCCTTGTGAGAGAACACCTGTGGTAGGGAGAGCAACACCTTCTCCCAAGGATACTAATGCAACATTTAAGTGTGGGAGTAGAGGAGGTGCTTGTGGTCACAATCCTACAGACCGATGTTCACTCCCAAACCAACTCTATTTTGCACCCATGTACTTCTCCTATCCAGCCCCTCACTTCATATGACCCCTGCATTCTTCAGCCCATTCCTCCATACTTTTCTTTCAGGCCATTGTCTAATGAAAATCTACCATACTACCTACTAGTCATGGTTTGTCTCCTGTTTCCAGCTCAGGCATGTTCCAACCATGAATGTGATGAAGGTGACACTCTTAAGAATGATTGACCTAGTCTGGTCAGTGAGTATTGTGCTGGAATCCACCACAGTGTGACTAATTCTGTTCATTTGGGGCATGCCAATGTCATCCACAGCTGAGAGTATGGCATCCCTGTCCCAACATCAGACCTCCTCAATCCATCACTCCTCTAGTACTTGCATACACTGCACTGAGGTGTTCAGGGACCTCTGCTTTCCTAGAAATTAGGCGTGGACCCTGGGAAGCTGAAAAACTGTCTTAGGCTCAGCTATATGGACAATTTGCCAGCCATTTCTAATCTATATCCCTCCCCCAACCAGCATCATGTTATCAGGCAACATAGTGAAATTTGAGCATCTCTAAGGGTCTCACAATTTTCTCAGGCTATGGTTTAGAAATGTGGAATAAGGAAGAAGTTTCCTTCACTAGGTTTTCCCCAAACCTGTCTGGGTTCTTCTACCATCCCTTAATCCTTCTCTCCACTCCCAATTCTTTCCCACCATACCAGAAGGATACTTTTTATCCTTCTCTGTCTATATGAAAGGAGCTACCTCTAAGGAAGGTCTCTCAAAAATACTGACCCTCTTACATCTATAACCAGCTAGACTATAAGATAGCAAGAATTCACCATCATTGGGGAGGAGTCAAGATGGCCGAATAAGAGGGTGTGGAATTTGTCGCTCCTCACAAGTTCATCAAAAACACATCTACAAATGGAACAATTCCCACAGAGCTCCTGCTGAACAGTAGTGGTAGACTTTGGACACCTAAAAAAATGAAAGAAAAAAGAAAAGAGGAATCAACTTGGTGTACCACCCCCAAAATAATAAATAAATAAATAAAATTTAAAAAAAAAAGAAAAGAGGAATCAAAAAAGAGGTTAGTAAACTTGGCGGGAAGCTGAAGGTAAGAAGAGATCCCCACATTAAGATTCCTTCATGGAAGGGAAATCAGCGGGACAGGAAAGGGACTTTGGGGGATCAAAGGAGAATGCAGCAGATGGTCTGTGGAAAGCAAGACAAAGAACCACATGTATGATCTACACAGCAGCTCTGTGCATTTCAGCCTGAATCGTGAGTCACCTGTTGCAAAGGGGAGCTGGGTGCTGGAAGAGGGGATTGGAGTGCAGACCCAGGGAGAGGACAACTCTTGGTTGTGAAAAGACAGCCTGAAGGGACAGGAGCAAGGGGCACCACAAACAGGAAAGTCTGTGGAAAAAGCCTGAGATACAATAGCAAGGCATCATCATCGAGCAGTATGCAAGGGGCACAGCCACCATTATAACCCCCTTCCCCGCCTACTGGCTTCTTCCACATCTGCAGGCATTGGGAGGGGCTCCCACCAGAGTGGGCCAGCCTGCCCCTCAGTCCAGGGTCACCTCTGCCTGTGTAGGCTCTGGGGGCCTGAGTGTTGCCCTCCCCAAGACCTCCTTGGGAATCAGCCCTGGGTGCCCTTGCCTGGGACAGAGCTGGCAGGGTTGGAGGGCTAAAGCATGGAGATGGAAGAACAGACCTGGGGAGAGAAATGCAGTTGGCTGTGTGGATACAATAGAAGGGACAAGGGTGAGGCGACGCATAGCCAGGAACGATCCTTGGGGAGGCAGGGTCTGCCTGGAAAGCAAGGCACCACTGTTGAGAGGCGCACAGGGAACAGGGCCAACAATGCTCCCATACACCAGCTCCTGCTGCTGCAGCTACTGGGAGAACCCAAGTGTGCTCCAACCAGCTGCTGCTTTAGCACCCACTCACCTGGGCAAGGATCAGACACCTGAGGGCAGCACACACACAGAGGTGTGGTTAAAACCAAAACTGAGCCCAAGGGGCAGTGCAACCAAAGAAGAGAAACACAAAACTTTCTATGCAGCAGCATAAGCTGTGAATTAAATCCCCAAGTTTGGCTGGGTAAATCCTGTGTTAATGGAATACCTGAATAGACAATAAGTGTTTCAACAGCTGAGGCCAGTCTAGCCTTCACAACACTGAACTTTGTGGGCAAATACAAACAGGAATCAGGCCAGATCAGGCTGAGCTTGCCCACAGTGTCCACAACAGGTCCAGAGACCTACCTAGGGGTCTTAGAGGCAGCCGCAGGAAAATATTATGATTAATAATCTTTGTTGATTTGTTTTGTTTTGTTCAGTTGTTGGTGTTGTTGCTTTTATTTTTTATATTTCATTTAATATTCTTTATCTTATGTTATTTTCTTAATATATATAAAGTTTTTACTTTTATATTTTTCCTTTATTTTTTTGTTGCTCTCTGACTTTTGTCTTGATTTTGTTCTTCATTTTATGTATATGTTTTCCATTTTTCTATTTTTGTCAGTTGTTTTCAGGTGTATATTCTACGTTTATTCACTTTTTTGTTGTTGTTGATGTTGTTTGCTTGCCTCCATTTCTATTTTATTTTTCATTCTTTCTTTTCATTAGTATAATCCTTATTGACTGTTCTCATATGAGAATTCTCTTGTTTGGTTGTCTGTTCCCCCGTTTTTATTTTTATTTTGTTTTGTTTTCTCTTTTCTGTGTGTGTGTGTGTGTGTGTGTGTTGCTGTTGCTGCTGTTCTTGCTATCTGTCCTGAGCTTTGCTTGTTTGTTGTTGTTGTTTGTTTCCTTTTGGGGTTTTTTGATTGCTGTTGTTTTTGATTTTGGGGGTTTTTTGCTTGTTTTTTGTTTTTCTTTTTTCTTTGCTTTTATCTATTTTTGAGCAGGTAGCACTGTACAACTTGCAGGCTCTTGGTCCCATGACCAAGGGTCAGACCTGGGCCTCTAGGGTGGGAACATAGAGTCCAGGACACTGGAACACCAGAGACTTCCAAGGCCCAGGGAATATCAATTGGCATGCATGTTCCTGAAGGCATCCATACCAACATAAAGACCGACCCGCATGCTCCAGTTCTAAACACCTCTCACCAAACAATGAGCAAGACAGGAACACAGCCCCACCCATCAGTAGATAGGCTGCCTAAAGTCATACTAAGCTCACACACACCCCAAGACACAACACTTGACATAGCCCTGCCCAATCAGAAGGAAAAGACTCAACTCCTCCCAACAGAGCACAGGCATCAGGCCCTCCCACCAGGAAACCTGAACAAGCCCCTGGACCAACCTCACTCAACAGGGGGCAGTGACCAGAAACAAGAAGAACTATGACCCTGCAGCCTGCAGAGAGAAGACCATAAAAATTGTAGGCTAGAAAAACTGAAATGATAAAGAAATAAGCTGCATACAAAAAAGCAAGGTAAAATCCCACAAGACCAAAAAAATAAGAGGAAATAAGCAAGATAGCTGAAAAAGAATTCAGAGTAATGATAATAAAGATGACCCAAGATCTAGGAAATAGAATGGAGAAAATACAAGAAACATTTAACAAGGACCTAGAAGAACTAAAGAACAAACAATCAGTGATGAACAACACAATAACTGAAATGAAAAATATACAAGAAGGAATCAACAGCAGAATAACTGAGGCAGAAGAATGGATAAGTGACCTGGAAGATAGAATGGTGGAGTTAACTGCTGAGGAACAGAAAAAAAACAAGAGTGGAAAGAATTAAGGACTGTCTCAGAGACTTCTGTCACAGTATCAAGCACACCAACATTTGAAATATGGGGATCCCAGAAGAAGAACAGAAATGGAAAAGGCCTGAGAAAACATTTGAAGAGACTGTAGTCAAAAACTTCCCTAACATGGGAAAAGAAATATTCAATCATGTTGAGGAAGCACAGAGAGTTGCATACAGGATAAACCCAAGGAGAAACACACCAAGACACATATTAATCAAACTGACAAAAATTAAATACAAAGAAAAAATATTTAAAGCTGTAAGAGCAAAGCAACAAATAATCTACAAGGGAATCCCTATAATGTTATCAGTGGATTTTTCAGCAGAAACTTTGTAGGCCAGAAAGGAATGGCAGGACATATTTAAAGTGATGAAAGGGGGAAATCTGCAACCAAGATACTCCATACAGCAAGGATTTCATTCAGAATTGACAGAGAAATCAAAACATTTACAGACACAAGTCAAGTCTCAGTAAATTTAAGAAAATTGAAATCATATCAAGCATCTTTTCTGACCACAATGCTATAAGATTTTAAATCAATTACAGAAAAACATACCGTAAAAATAGAAACCCATGGAGGCTAAACAATACACTACTAAATAACCAAGAGATCACTGAAGAAATTAAAGAGGAAATAAAAAAATAGCTAGGAAAAAATGAGAACAAAAAAGACAACATCCCAAAACCTATGGGATGCAGCAAAAGCAGTTCTAAGAGGGAAGTTTATAGCAATACAGTCCTACCTCAAGAAATAAGAAAAATCTCAAATAAACAATCTAACCTTACACTTAAAGCAACTTGAAAAAGAAGAAGAAACAAAACCCAAAGTTAGAAGAAGGAAAGAAATCATAAAGATCAGAGTAGAAATAAGTGAAATAGAAACAAAGGAAACAATAGCAAAGATCAATAAAACTAAAAGCTGGTTCTTTGAGAAGATAAACAAAAAGATAAAGAAAGAAGATAAACAAAATTGATAAACTTTAGCCAGACTTATCAAGAAAAAAAGGGAGAGGACTCAAATCAGTAAAACTAGAAATGAAAAAGGAGAAGTTACAACTGACACCATAGACATACAAAGGATCATAAAAGGGTACTACAAGCAACTATATGCCAATAAAATGGACAACCTGGATGGAAAAGACAAATTTTTAGAAAAGCACAACCTTCCAAAACTGAACCAAGAAGAAATAGAAAATATGAACAGACAAATCACAAGCACTGAAATTGAAACTGTGATTAAAAATCTTCCACCAAACAAAAGTCCAGGACCACATGGATTCACAGGTGAATTCTGTCAAGTATTTAGAGAAGAGCTAACACTTAACCTTCTCAAATTCTTCCAAAAAATTGCAGAGGAAAGAACATTCCCAAATTCATCCTACAAGGATACCATCATGCTGATGCCAAAACCAAAGATATCACATAAAAAAAAAAGAAGAAGAAAATTACAGGCCAATATCACTGATAAATATAGATGCAAAAATCCTCAACAAAATACCAGCAAACAGAATACAACACATTAAAAGTATCATATATCATTATCAAGTGCAAATTATTCTAGGGATGCAAGGATACTTTAATATATGCAAATCAATCAATGTGATACACCATATTAATAAATTACAAAATAAAAAAATATATGATTATCTCAATAGATGCAGAAAAAGCTTTTGATAAAATTCAACACCATTTGTGATAAAAACTCTCCAGAAAGTGGTCATAGAGGGAACCCACCTCAACATAATAAAGGCCATATATGACAAACCCAGAGCAAACATCATTCTCATGGTGAAAAATTGAAAGCACTCCCTCTAAGATCAAGAAAAAGACAAGAATGTCTACTCTTGCCATTATTATTCAACATAGCTTTGGAAGTCTTAGCCATGGCAATAAGAAAAGAAAAAGAAATAAAAGGAATCCAAATTGGAAAAGAAGTAAAACTCTCACTGTTTTCAGAGACATGATACTGTAAAAAGAAAATCCTAAAGATGCCACCAGAAAACTACTAGAGCTAATCAGTGAATTTGGTAAAGTTGCAGGATACAAAATTAATACACAGAAATCCCTTGCATTCCTACACAAACAATGAAAGGGCAGAAAGAGAAATTAAGGGAAAAATCTCATTTACTATCACAACAAAAAGAATAAAATACCTCAGAATAAACCTACATAAGGAGGCAAAAGACCTGTACTCAGAAAACTATAAACCCCTGATGAAAGAAATCAAAGATGATATAAACAGATGGAAAGATATACCAGGTTCTTGAATAGGAAGAATCAAAAAAGGTTCTTGAATAGGAAGAAAATGACTCTACTACCCAAAACAATCTACAGATTCAATGCGATCCCTATCAAATTACAAATGGCATTTTTCACAGAACTAGCACAAAAAAATGTTACAATGTGTATGGAAATACAAAAGACCCTGAATAGCCAAAGCAATCTTGAGAAAGAAAAACAGAGCTGGAGGAATCAGGCTCCCTGACTTCAGATTAAAATACAAAGCTACAGTCATGAAGACAGCATGGTACTGGCACAAAAGCAGAAATATAGATCAATGGAATAGGATATAAAGCCCATAGATAAACTATAGTCAACTAATCTATGACAAAGGAGCCAAGGATATGCAATGGAGAAAAGAAAGCGTCTTCAATGAGTGGTGCTAGGAAAACTGGACAGCTACTTGCAAAAGAATGAAATTAGAACAGTCCCTAACACCATACACAAAAATAAACTCAAAATGGATTAAAGACCTAAATGTAAGACCAGACACATTAAAACTCTTAGAGGAAAACATAGGTAGAACAAACTTGGACATAAATCACAGTAACATCTTTTTGACCTCCCTCCTAGGGTGATGAAAATAAAAACAAAAATGAAGAAGTGATACTTAATGAAACTTAAAAGCTTTTGCACAACAAAGGAAACCATAAACCAGACAAAAAGACAATCTTCAGAATGGGAGAAAATATTTCCAAACAAAGCAACTGACAAAGGATTAATCTCCAGAATATACAAGCAGCTCATGCAGCTCAATATCAAAAACAAACAAACAAACAATCCCACCCAAAAATGGACAGAAGACCTGAATAGAGATTTCTTCAAAGAATACATACAGATGGCCAACAAACACCTGAAAAGCTGCTCAACATCACTAATTATTAGAGAAATGCAAGTCAAAACTACAATGATGTATCAAAATTACAATGAGGTATGACCTCACACAGGTCAGAATGGCCATCATCAAAAAATCTACAAACAGTAAATGCTGGAGATGCTGTGGAGAAAAGGGAATGCTCTTGCACTGTTGGTGGGAATGTAAAGTGATACAGCCACTATGGAAAACAGTATGGAGGTTCCTTAAAAAACTAAAAAGAGAACTATCATATGACCCAGCAATCTTGTTACTGGGCATATACCAAGAGAACACCGTAATTCAAAAAGACACATACACCCCAATGTTCATTGCAGCACTATTTACAATAGCCAGGACATGGAAGCAACCTAAATGTCCATCGACAGAGGAATGGATAAAGAATATGTGGTCCATATAGACAATGGAATATTACTCAGCCATAAAAAGGAATGAAATTGTGTCATTTGTAGGGACATGGATGGACCTAGAGAGTGTCATACAAAGTGAAGTCAGAAGGAGAAAAGCAAATATCATATAATAATGCATATATGTGAAACCTAGAAAAATGGTATAAATGATATTATTTGCAAAGCAGAAATAGAGACATAAATGTAGAGAACAAATGTATGGATACCAAGGGGGAGAGGGGTGTGGAGGTAGGAATTGAGGAAACTGGGATTGACCCGTATACATTATTGATACTATGTATAAAATAGACAACTTTGATGGGAACATACTGTGTAGCACAGAGAACTCTATGTAATGCACTGTGGTAACCTAAATGAGAGGGAAGTCCAAAAGGGAGGGGATATCTGTATGTGTACAGCTGATTCATTTTTCTGTACAGTGGAGGCTAACACAACATTATAAAGCAGTCATACCCCAATAAAAATTAATAAGAAGAAAAAAGAATTCATCATCATGTCTTCAATTCCTACCCAATGTTTATGTTTGACATGCAGTAGGCACTGATGGATGTTTGTTTGGTAAAAAATAAAATAAAATAAATAAAACTGTAAAACCTGAGGTACATTGAATTTAGGGATGGTGATAAGCACCTGGGAGCTAAACGTGGAAGAGGAATTTCAGAGTCTCAAGGTAATGACACATGTCAGGATAAAATCAGCAGCCTATATCTACTGCCTGATAGAAACTTCCCAAGGGGACTTGTGAATTCAACTTGGTGCTGTCTCTTCTCTCCTGCAGACCCTGAGGCAGTATATAGGTATGACTGCATTCACTTACAGAGGTCCAGACTTGAAACCCTAAGCTCTCTTCATTATAATTCAAACACCTTTGGATATGAGAGGAAGGTTGGTGGGGCAAAACTTCCAATGGTCAGTTTGCATGAAGCACTAAGGAGTGCCCTGGAACATAACCCATCCCAAGGGAAGAAAGTGTTGAATTTTATAAGTCTGAACCAAAGAGAATAATGACTTAGGAATGGAGGCACAGTTCTGAGCCCAGCACAATGGCTGTCCTTCAGCTCAGTGTCTAGTTCAGTTCTTGTGGGTTTGTGCCAGAAACCAAGATGGATGTTGCACACTGCAATACATATGTATACTGTATGTATGGGTGTATGTATAAATATATATATATATATTTGAGGCTGGTACTAGAGATTAAAAGAAAGTTTGACTTCTATACAGAGTGATCATATGTCCCAGTTGTCCCAAGGCAATACCAATTTATACCTGTTGTCTCAGCATATAACCCTCTTCCCTCTTCCAGCTTACTTTTTTTTAAGCTCTTTATTGGAATATAATTGTGTTACATTGTTGTGCCAGTTTCTGCTGTATAACAAAATGAATCAACTGTATTTATACATATATCCCCATATCCCCTCCCTCCTGTGACTCCTTCCCACACTCCCTATCCCACCCCTCTAAGTCATCACCAATTATCAGGTTGATCTCCCTGTGTTATGCAGCAGCTTCCCACTAGCTATCTATTTTACATTTGGTAGTGTATATATGTCAGTGCTAATCTCTCACTTCATGCCAGCTTTCCCCTCACCCCCACCCTGTGTCCTCATGTCCGTTCTCTATATCTGCATCTTTATTCTTGCCCTGTCACTGGGTTCATCAGTACCATATTTTTAGATTCCATATATATGAGTTAGCATACGGTATTTGTTTTCCTCTTTCTGGATTATTTTGACATATTATACATAATACATTATCTATTATACCTAAAGATGCTACCAGAAAACTGCTAGCACTAATCGATGGATTTAGTAAAGTAGCAGGATACAAAATTAATGCACAGAAATCTCTTGCATTCTTATACACTAACAACAAAAGAGCAGAAAGGGAAATTAAGGAGACACTCCCATTTACCATTGCAACAAAAAGAATAAAATACCTAGGAATAAACCTGCCTAAGGAGGCAAAAGATCTGTACACAAAAAACTATAAGGCACTGATGAAAGAAATCAAGGATGATACAAACAGATGGAGGGACATGCCATTTTCTTGGATTGGAAGAACCAATATTGTGAAAATGACTATACTACCCAAAGCAATCTACAGATTCAATGCAATCCCTATCAAATTATCAATGGCATTTTTCACAGAATTAGAACAAGAAATCTTACCATGTGTATGGAAACACAAAAGACCCCGAATAGCCAAAACAATCTTGAGAAGGAAAGATGGAGCTGGAGGAATCAGGCTCCCTGACTTCAAACTATACTACAAGGCTACAGTTCCAGCTTACTTTTGATGTGTCCCAGTTCAGTAAATAAATTATATGGTCACCTTAGTTCTAAGGACCTTTTGGAGATAAATCTAAGTAACTTACACCCTCATTTTCTAACATATAATGTCCTTGTGTTCATAAAGGGAGCCTCTTATTGAAAAATACTATAAAACAAGGAGAGCAAGAAAAAGGAGCATAGACTCCATTTTTATGAGACTATGAGATATCTGTAACTCAGAACCACAATGGATGAATCCAGAAAACAGAGAAGTGGTAAATAACTTAGTAGGGCTGAGTAAAGTAAAACCCAAGTGTCTTCAAAGGGAGAACTCAGTGAGAAGAGAACAAATCTACCCTGAAGAGCCCCCAAAAAGCTAAGAAGCTGGAGTCATCAAGTGCTCAGAAGGCAAGAGTAGACACATGGTTGTGTGCTGCAAAGCAATTATCCTCCCCCATCCCACTGGGAGATGGAATATAGATTCTCTGGATGAAATGAAACAGACATGCTCCTTTCAGAGACACCAGGCACAGAGAACAGAGAACACAAGGTGTCAAACTCAGATCAGGAAGAATTAAATGAACACTGTGTCCTAAAAGTGAGACCTCAACCTTCTTCCTTATTCCAGCTTCAGAAGACTGTTACCTAGCCCTATATTCTTCAAGAAGATTTAAGAAAATAAACAATCTCAAGGGGAAAAAAACCTACAAATAATGACACTTGGGGACAATCTGGCCAGACAACAAATATCCCCACACAAAAGCCATATAAGTCAAAAGGACCAGTCCAATTCTAACTGCCTTTTAAGTGCCTCAATCTTAACTATGAATGGACGCCAGGCATTTAGGGGCAGCTGGAAACTTAAAAGAGAATAAAACAAACAGGAAGAAAGGAATAAGAAAAAGAAAAAAAAAACAGGAAAAAATTTCAAGAAAATTATAATTAATGACTTCAGAGAATAAAGTAAGATAGGCCACTATCTTCTTAAAGAAAACAACTAGAGAACAATAATCAGCTCTTTAAATGTAAATATTAAATCCAGTTTTCATAAATTATTCAACAAAAGATGAAGAGATGGATACTAGGAAAAGAAAGATAATAAAAGTAGAATATAAGTCCAAGAGCCCTAATATCTGACTAATAGGAATTCCAAAAAAGAGAGAAGAGAGAAAATAGTGGGGAAGAAATTTTCAAATAAATACTACAAGTAGAACCTTGAAAACATTAGGTTATGTGAACTTGCACAAAAGGGCAAATAATACATGATTTCACCTACATGAAGTACCTAGAATAGGCAAATGTATAAGGATTGAAAGTAGAGTAGTGGTTGAAAGTAGAATAGAGGCTGGGGGCCTTGGGGTAGAAATGGGGAATTAATGTTTAATAAGAAGAGTTTCTGTTTGGGATGATGAAAAGTCTGTAAATGGATAGTGGTGTTGTATATACAGCATTGTAAATGTGTTTAATGGCACTGAATTGCATACTTAAAATGATTAAAATGTTAATTTAAAAAAAATACTACAAGTAAATTTCCTAGGACTGAAAACAGAAATATTTACATTAAAAGAGCCCACCAAGTATACAACACAATGAATAAAAGCATATCATATCTGAAATTTCACAACACCATGGATAAAGAGAAGATCTCAAAAGATCTTAAAAGCTTTGAGGTGGGGGGAGGAAGGGGGGAACTGCACAAAAAATCAGGAATGAGAAAGGCAACGGATTTTTAAACAGCAGTAAGGAAGATAGAAGAAAGTAGAACAATAACTTTAAAGTGATTAAAATGGTTTCCAACATAAATTTTATACACTTTTAACTATCAACCAATTTTGAAAGTAGAATAAGACAGAGTCTCATACAATTTATCTCTCATGCTTACTTTTCTCAGAATACTGCAGGAGAACGTGCTCCACCAAGATGATGGAGTTAACAAAGAATAAAAAAAGTACATGGGATTCAGGAAATAGGAGACTCAACATAGAAGAAATGCAAAAGGAATGTTCAGGATGGGAAACCATCCAGGGCAAAAATAGTTGTGACTGAGACAAGAGAAGGAGGACTTCGGGAAGTTTAAAATGTTCACTGATCGATTATCTGACAGGTGTATGTGTAGAAAATTGAATTGAGTGGAATTTTGTAGAACTGTGGGAAGATGTGGGAAGATTTAGCCAGAGGTTCCAGAAAGTAAAATAAGTCAAAATAAATGATACCTATTAATTAAAAACAACTTGTTCAAGTAGAAAATAAAATAGTATACTCTTAATTCAGAAGTTGGCAATATTAAAGTTGTACTATTTAAAAATGGTATAAAAAAATAAAAGAATAAAAATGGTATATATGGACTTTACTATACAGTGAACTAATTATATTGGAAGTATGAAGAGAGAGAAAGTAGTAATAGAGATTTAAAACTTTCATCTCCCCGTAATATGAAGGCAATAAATAATGTCCAAAGGTGATTAATCAAGACAGAGCAGGGTATCCACATTATTTAGAAATATGGAGGCAAATATCAGAAGAAAAAGAAGATTAAAAGTTAAAAGAGATTGCTTCCAGGGAGAGAGAGGAGCTGTTAAGCAAGGGACAGCTGGGCAAGTTTAAAGTAAGCCTTCTAGCAGTACTTGACTTTTAAAAATCATGGGCATGTACTTTTTAACAAAAATAAAAATACTCTTTTAAAAAGTAGTAATTCTTTGTTGGCTCTTTTTCTTCCATCTGGTAATTTTTTTAATTATAATAATAAATCTACATAAGATGATGAGAGCCCTAATGAGGGGTGAAAGGTATTATCTCCATTTCAAAGTCGTTGTTGAAGCATAGAACAGTGAGTACAGTGAGTACTGAGAATATTTTTCATAATTTCTGCCATTACTGTTTGAATAGCCTTCTTAAGTTTAGGAAGTTTTCCACCTTAGGACTAATGCCTCCCTGAGGGAGAATTCAGAAGCTTACTTTCCCAGGCTTCCTTGGCAGCCAAGACAGGCTCATGACAGCTCAGTATGGAAGAAAGTGATCTGAAATCTTAGTAATTCTCCCAAGGTTTGAAGAGTTGACTTTATATCAAGCCTTAATTACCAGTAATATCCAAGCATTTGTATGAAATGAGAATGGATTCCTCCTGATGCAGAATTTTACTCATTTTAATGTTTCCAGCAGTGCCCATGTTGGGAAGTGAGCATGAATAGAGTGTTGCCAGGGGCCTGGTTGGTGCTCCTGAGGATTCTGGCTCCACCACTGCCCTCCACACACACTCACAAGCATTATTCCAATGATGCTCCAACATCATTGGAACCCACAAGCATGTGCAAGATCACTTAGGGTATCTAGCTCCCTCCCAGACAAGTGGGCCTTCACTCAGGGTGGGACTGCAGGAGTAGACTGGTAAGTGAGAGGGCGAGGCTGATCCATGTTGTGAGATGCAGAACAAAGGGAAATGGGAGAGCGTGCCAAGGACTCAGAGCACTCAGAAGCAGGGAACCTCTGAATCATCAGTTCTAAGGAAGCAGGCAGAGAGGACAGAACAGAACCAAGGCTAGAGGTCTCTACCCAAATGCAGGCCAGGTGCAGAGTCAGGGTCAGTCAGTGCCAAAAGCAGTCCCCCAAGCACCAGGGCACAGAGGAGGAGAACTTTTACAGAGCCCCTGTGGCCTCATTTTGAACAGGAAGAGGGTCATTGAAGGTGTTGAGTCACACTAGACTCAGGGGCAGAGTTGTTGAAGAGGCAGCTGGCATCATTGTCATCAAGAGCTGATTGAGTGCCAAGGCCCATATGGACCACAGTGCAGCAGATGGTAGCACCAGCCTGTGATCCAGAGCCAGAGAAGGGTATCGAGTAAATTTGCATTAGACTGGACATACAAGGTTTACCACTAAAAAGGTGTTCAAAGTCATTTTTTGGTAAGTCAGAACTTAAGTATATTGAGAAATTATTTTTTGAAGCAATAACTTTTAAAGGAATCTCTTATAATATAAATCATCTTTGAACTGTGTAACTTCAGACCTCCAGATATTTGAATTTCTTGAAGCAAGTCAAACAAATATGCAAATAGGAAGGACTGCATCTAGTGTTTGTACCCTGCCCGCCATTGGGAGGGTATTTGCAATAGCTAGGCCTCCAAGACAGGAAAGAAAAGAAAAAACAAACAAACAAAAAATTTCACTAAAGCAGAATATTTGGTCCTTATGAGGATCAGAATCTTGACTATAACAATCTTTTCCTATTCACTCAGCTTGGTTATCTGCATAAGGTACCTGCAGAGATTCTTTAACTTAAAACTACGTGAAGGTGACAAAATTATTTCTTGAGAATGTCCATGTTCCTTCTCTATAGTGAGGACACCACCCAGGTTACTCTGCTTGTCAACACAGCAAACAACAGAGGATATACAGTGGGTTCACATCCTGCATTTCCATTTCCCACACACTGCAAAGCAAGTGGTAACTGTCAATCAGCGGCTCAAGGGCATTCATATCTGCCCCAAATGCTTTTGTTTCTATTTCAGATTGCTTTGGAAAATACTGTTTCTTATTTCTCCTCTACATTTACAGCCATTCAATATACAATTTTTTAAGCCCTTTATGGGAATATAATTGCTTTACACTGTTGTGCCAGTTTTTGCTATACAGCAAAGAGAATCAGTTGCATCTACACATATGTCCCCATATCCCCTCCCTCTCGCAACTCCTTCTGGCCTTCCCTATCCCAGCCCTCTAAGTCATCACACATCATCAAGTTGATCTCACTGGGTTATGCAGCAGCTTCCCACTAACCATCTATTTTACATTTCGTAGTGTATGTATGGCAATGCTACTCTCTCACTTCATCCCAGCTTCCCCTTCCCCTCTCTCAGTGTCTTCAGGTCCATTTTCTACATCTGCATCTTTATTCTTTCCTGTTACTGGGTTCAACAGTATCATTTTTTTAGATTCCATATATATGAGTTAGCATACAGGATTTGTTTTTCTCTTTCTGGCTTACTTCACTCTGCATGACAGACTCTAGGTCTATCCACCTCACTACAAATAACTCAGTTCCATTCTTTTTATGGCTGAATAATGTTCCATTGTATATATATGCCATATCTTCTTTATCCATTCATCTGTTGATGGGCATTTAGGTTGCTTCCATGTCCTGGCTATTGTAAACAGTGCTGCAATGAACATTTTGGGACATGTTTCTTTTTGGATTATGGTTTTCTCAGGGTATGTGCCCAGGAATGGGATTGCTGGGTCATATGGTAGTTGTATTTTTACTTTTGTAAAACTTCCATACAGTTTTCCATAGTGGCTATACTAATTCACATTCCCACCAACAGTTCAGGAAGGTTTCCTCTTCTCCACACCTGCTCCAGCGTTTATTGTTTCCAGATTTTGTGATGATGGCCATTCTGACTGGTGTGAAGTGATACCTCATTGTGGCTTTGACTTGCATTTCTCTAATGATTAGTGATGTTGAGCATCTTTTCATGTGTTTGTTAGCTATCTGCATGTCTTCTTTGGAGTAATTTCTAGTTAGGTCTTTTGTCCATTTGTGGATTTGGTTATTTGCTTTTTTGGTATTAAGCTGCATGAGCTGCTTGTTTATTTTGGAGATTAATCCTTTGTCAGTTAGTTCATTGGCAAATATTATCTCCCATTCTGAGGGTTGTCCTCCTGCCTTGTTTATGGTTTCTTTTGATGTACAAAAGCTTTTAAGTTTCATTGGGACCCATTTGTTTATTTTTGTTTTTATTTCCATTATTCTAGGAGGTGGGTCCAAAAGGATCTTGCTTTGATGGATGGCATAGAGTGCTCTACCTATGTTTTCCTCTAAGAGTTTTATACTCTCCAGTCTTAGATTTAGGTCTCTAATCCATTTTGAGGTTATTTTTGC
Organism: Hippopotamus amphibius kiboko; assembly: GCF_030028045.1. NCBI lineage: Eukaryota > Metazoa > Chordata > Mammalia > Artiodactyla > Hippopotamidae > Hippopotamus > Hippopotamus amphibius. The sequence goes on from NC_080202.1 coordinate 34,416,857, forward strand.
GAACGGTGTTAGGAAATGTTCTAATTTCATTCTTTTACATGTAGCTGTCCAATTTTCCCAGCACCACTTATTGAAGAGGCAGTCTTTCTCCATTGTATATCCTTGCCTCCTTTGTCAAAGATAAGGTGCCCATAAGTGCAAGGGTTTCTCTCTGGGCTCTCTAATCTGTTCCATTGATCTATATTTCTGTTTTTGTGCAAGTACCATACTGTCTTGATCACTGTAGCCTTGTAGTGTACTTTGAAGTCAGGGAGCCTGATTCCACCAGCTCCATCTTTCCTTCTCAAGATTGCTTTGGCTATTCAGGGTGTTTTGCATTCCCATACAAATCATGAAATTTCTTGTACTAGTTCTGTGAAAAATGTGTGCTGTTGGATTCTGTTTGCTTGTATTTTGTTGAGGATTATTGCAACCATATTCATCAGAGATATCGGCCTGTAATTTTCTTTTTCTGTGATATCTTTGCTTGGTTTTGGTATCAGGATGATGGTGGCCTCATAGAATGACTTTGGGAGTGTTCCCCCTTCTGCTATATTTTGGAAGAATTTGAGAAGGATAGGTGTGAGCTCTTCTCTAAATGTTTGATAGAATTCACCTGTGAAGCCATCTGGCCCTGGGCTTTTGTTTCTTAGGAGATTTTTAATCACAGTCTCAATTTCAGTACTTGTGATTGGTCTGTTCATACTTTCTATTTCTTCCTGGTTCAGTCTTGGAAGATTGTATTTTTCTAAGAATGTATCCATTTCTTCCAGGTTATCCAATTTATTGGCATATAGTTGCTTGTAGTAGTCAATCATTATCTTGTGAATTTCTCTGGTGACTGTTGTTACTTCTCCTTTTTCGTTTCTAATTCTGTTGATTTGCGTCTTCTCCCTTTTTTTCCTGATAAGTCTGGCTAATGGTTTATCAATTTTGTTTATCTTCTCAAAGAATCAGCTTTTAGTTTTATTGACCTTTTGTATCGTTTCCTTCATTTCTTTTTCATTTATTTCTGATCTGATCTTTATGATTTCATTCCTTCTGCTCACTTTGGAGTTCTTTTGTACTTATTTCTCTAATTGTTTTAGGGGTAAGATTAGGTTGTTGATTCGATATTTTTCTTTTTCCTTGAGGTAGGAATGTATTGCTATAAACTTCCCTCTTAGAACTGCTTTTGCTGCAACCCATAGGTTTTGGGTTGCTGTGTTTTCATTGTCATTTGTTTCTAGGTAGTTTTTTATGTCCTCTTTGATTTCTTCAGTAATTTCTTGGTTGTTTGGTAATGTACTGTTTAGTCTCCGTGTGTTTGTATTTTTTATAGTTTTTTCCGGTACTTGATATCTACCCTCATGATATGATCAGAGAAGATGCTTGATACGATTTTGATTTTCTTGAATTTACCAAGGCTTGATTTGTTACCGAAGATATGATCTATCCTGGAGAATGTTCCATGTGCACTTGAGAAGAAAGTGTATTCTGTAGTTTTTGGATAGAATGTTCTATAAATATCATTTAAGTCAAGATGGTCTAATCTGGCATTTAAAGCTTGTGTGTCTTTATTTATTTTCTGTTTGGATGATCTCTCCATTGGTGTAAGTGGGGTATTAAAGTCTCCTACTATTATTGTGTTACTGTCAATTTCCCCTTTTATGGCTGTTAGCATTTGCCTTATGCATTGAGGTGCTCCTATGTTGGCTGCATAGATATTTACCATTGTGATATGTTCTTCTTGGATTGATCCCTTGATCCTTATGTAGTGTCCTTCCTTGTGTCTTGCAATAGTCTTTACTTTCAAGTCTAATTTGTCTGATATGAGTATTGCTACTCCAGCTTTCTTTTGACTTCCATTTGCATGGAATAACTTTTTCATCCCCTTACTTTCAGTCTGTATGTGTCCCTAGGTCTGAAGTGGGTTTCTTGTAGGCAGCATATAGAAGGGTCTTGTTTTTGTATCCATTCAGCCAGTCTGTGTCTTTTGGTTGAAGCATTTAATCCATTTACATTTAAGGTAATTACTGACATGTATGTTCCTATTACCATTTTCTTAATTGTTTTGGGTTTGTTTTTGTAGGTCTTTTCCTTTTCTTGTGTTTCCTACTTAGAGAAGTTCCTTTAGCAATTGTTGTAAGGCTGGTTTGGTGGTGCTGAATTCTCTTAACTTTTGCTTGTCTGGAAAGCTTTTGAGGTCTCCATTGAATCTTAATGAAATTTTTGCTGGATAGAGTTTTCTTGGCTGCAGGTTTTTCTTTTTGAAGACTTTAAGTATATCCTGCCACTCTCTTCTGGCCTGCAGAGTTTCTGCAGAGAGATCAGCTATTATCCTTATGGGTTTTCCCTCATATGTTATTTGTTGCTTTTCTCTTGCTAATTTTATTATTTTTTCTTTGTGTTTAATTTTCATTAATTTGATTAATATGTGCCTCCTTGTGTTTCTCCTTGGGTTTATTTTGTATGGGACTCTCTGTGCTTCTTGTACTTGATTAACTATTTCCTTTCCCATGTTGGGGAAGTTTTCCACTATAACCTCTTCCAATATTTTCTGAAAACTTTTCTTTTTTTCTTCTTCTTCTGTGATGCCTATGATTCAAATGTTAGTGTGCTTAATGTTGTCACCAAGGTCTCTGAGACTGTCTTCCATTCTTTTGATTCTTTTTTCTTTTTCCTGCTCTGTGGCAGTTGTTTCCACCATTCTATCTTCCAACTCACTTACTTGTTCTTCTGCCTCAATTTTTCTGCAGCTTATACCATCTAGAGTATTTCTAATTTCAGTTATTATGTTGTTCATTACTGTTTGTTTGCTCTTTAGTTCTTCTTGGTCCTTATTAAATGTTTCTTGTATTTTCTCCATTTTGTTTCGAGATTTTGGATCATCTTTACTATCATTACTCTGAATTCTTTTCCAGGCAATTTTCCTATTTCCTCTTCACTTATTTGTTCTTGTGGGTTTTTTATCTTGCTCCTTTGCCTGCAAGGTGTTTCTTTGTTTTCTCATTTTGTCTAATTTACAGTGTTTGCTCTCTCCTTTCCCTATGCTGCCTAGTAGTAATTCCTCTTGTTTCTGTTCTCTGCCCCCTGTGGTGGTGTTGGTGCTGTGTCTTGAGTAGGCTTCCTGATAGGAGGGTCTGGTGCCTGTTTTCTGGTGTGTGGATCTGAGTCTTTTCCCTCTGATGAGCAGGGCTGTGCCAGGTGGTGTGTTTTAGGGTATCTTTGAGCTTAATATGGCTTTAGGTAGTCTGTGTGCTGATGGGTGGGTTTGTGTTCCTGTCTTGTTTGTAGTTTGGTGTGAGGTATCCAGCACTGGTAGTTTCAGGCAGTCAGACAAAGCCAGGTCTTAGGCTCTGATAGAGCCCTCCATGAGAATTCTCTGCAGTTAATCTTCCCTATAGATGAAGACTCTCTAGTAGTCTAGCATTCTGGACTCCATGCTCCCTCCCCAGAGCCTCTGACTTGACTTCTGGTTGAGGAATCCAGATTCCAGAGGTTGCTAATCCTGACAATAAAGGGGATTAAAAAAAGACTATCCAAGCCCCAGACTAATGGTAAAAGTTAAGTCAAACAAACAAATACTGAATCAAGGAAACACATACACACACAAGAAACACAAAAACAGAACCCACTAGAACATAAAGCATCAGAACAAGCTGTAAGAAGAACCCCAGAATGTAATCAGACAATTAAAGAGAAAACCAACAAAAATTCAAAACAAAACAAAAACAAACACACAAAAACAAACAGGGAAATTGTGAAAATGAAGACCAAATATAACAGGGACCAAATAGAAACATGGAGCAAATATAACAAAGAGCCAGAAAACAACCAGATAGACTGAAGATCCCCAAAATGAAATCATTTATAACTAGAGCTAAGATACAGATAAAACCTAATAACAAAAACCAAAGCAGTGTGTCATCTGAAGAATAAAGCAAGGAAACAGAACAGACCAATAATATTGCTTAAAATTATAATAACATAAAATAAAATAAGAAAGGTTAGAACACAGAGCAACAGAAGAGTGTAGTATGACTGGAAATATAAAAAGAAAAAGAAAAAGAAAAGAAAAATAGAAATATAGTAAAGATTAAAGAAGAAAAGAAGATAGGGGAGATAAACTCAGCACTACAAAAAAGCTAGCTAGGAATAGAAATATATAAAAAGACTAAATATAAAAGTAAAAAGTAGAATAAAAATTACATTATAAAATGTGAAGATCCCTTAGGACTAAGATCATAATAATAAAAAAAAAAAAGCTAGAACTGACCACAGAATGGATCAGATCAATAGAAATAATAATAATAATTCTGTTTCCTTGTGATGTCAGCTGTAAGTGTCCTTGTGCATGCCTTGAGCCTTGGCCCACTTTTTGTTCCCTGGGAGGCCCTCTTCTGCCTCTGGCTTGGGCTCTGGACCTGCTGTGGGTCCTATGTTGTCCACTTAGGCTCTGATCTGGACCAATTCCTGTGTGTGCTTGCTCCCACAGTACACAGCTGCCAGAGCTAGACTTTTTCATTCGTGGGACCATTCATTGTCTACTCAGATATTCCAAAGACATAGGGTCTACCTAGCTGATCAAGGGAATTTAGTCTGCAGCCTGTATATCTGATGGAAAGATTTTAGAACTTCTTCCTTAGTCCCCATCCCTGGTGTTCAACTCTGGTTTTGTCCCTGATTCTCCATGTGGTCTAAGCACCAGAGTCTGGTCCTGAGGCTGCCTTGGAGCTCTTTGGGTCTGCCTCAGTGAGGGTTTCCTTTATTGTTCATCTGCAGATGTAGGTGTTTGGGGAGAGAGAGGCTTTGATAGTAGCTCTTCTCCCTGCATGTGACTCAACAGTAGCATCCTGTTTGGATCACAGGAGCTCCAGGGATGACTGTGGATATAGGAAATCTGGGCTTAGTGTAGTTCCTTACTGGTGCCTGGCACAAGGCACCTGATGGGCAGCCCTCAGGGGCTTTTTGTATTACTCTGTGACCAGCTGAGCTTCCTTTATTGTTCTTCTGTAGGCACCAGTGTGGGGGGAGAGAGAGGGTAACAATAATGGCTCATTCCCCTGCCTGTGAACTAGCAGTAGTGCCCTGCTTGGCTTGCAGGAGCCCTGGCAGCAGTGGCACCAATTGCAGAGGGAAGCCAGTGGGCTTGGGTGTAATAGGAATGTCTCCAGAAATGTCTTTCTATGCAGACTTCTTCTAGCTCTCAGCCATAGGCACACCAGGCCAGCCCCATCAGGGGACTTTTTCTATCCCTTGTCAACTGTGACAGCCAGGCCCAGAGAGGGCCTCCCTTTGTTTGTCACATGCACTGAAAGAGAGTCTACAACTGTGGCTCCTCCTCCTCCTTGTGAGTCAGTTATAGAACCCAGCCACCATAGCCACCCATCTTTCCCCAGTAGGCATTCTCAGCTGAAGATTCTTCCTGCCTGTCCCCTCAGTCCATCTCCCCATAGCCAACAATGTTTCTCTCCCTGAACCAGTTCTCCAGTTCCCACATTTCAGCTCCCAGACCCCCTGTACAGCTGTGAACCAACATCTCAGTCCAGGACATGCAGAGCCATGGTACAGACCCTCTGTGTGTTCCTCACTCTTTCCCATCTGCCACAGATTGGCCTCTTCACCCTCTTTGGACAGTCCCAAATGCCTCCCTCTGACCCAATCAAATTCCCCATTGGAGCAGGGGTTTCCCCAAATTTGGCAATCTCTCCTCTATTTCAGGTCTCCCTGCCCCAGGGTGTAGGACCTGTCTTTTTCCTTTCTTCTTCTCCTCTTTCTCCTTTTTCCCCCTCTGTCCTACCCAGTTACGTTGGGACCTTTGCAGTCCTTTCTGGTGTCCAAGGTCTTCTGCTAGTGTTCAGCCAGTTTTCTGTGGGAATTATTGCATCTTTTGCTGTATTCCTGATGCATATGTGGAGAGAGATTCACTCCACATTCTTCTACTTTGCCACCACTTTCCCCCTCCCTCCAATATACAATTTTTAAGTACAGAAAACCTATCATCTACAAGCCTTTTGTATTCAGCATTCACAATTTTGACTGTTCTAGAATGTCACTGAAGGTACATGGCATGTACTATTTTTCAACATCTTAAGACACAAATTTCAATCCTATGTTCTGCAGGATCAGTTGTCTGAACCAAGTCACTAACTTAGCTAATGAATTACCTGAACCAGATCTCTGAATCTGCATCTCATTCAGTCATTCTCTACTTTCTTGTCTTATATGCTGCAAATTTTATGAAGTGATTTAAGTTTTGTTTCTGTGTGAAAAATACCTCCCATAAGAAAGTCAGCTGTTGATGCTGATGATACAAATAAAGAAAAAATGAAGACATCTAAGAAAGTAATTGTCCTTACCAGAGAATTTAAATGCTGGATACATTGAGGGTGAAATGTCAAGTTGGCAGCAACTGTAATCTGAAGGACTCCACCATGCCTCCTATATAAAAACAATAAAGTCCATTTGCAAAAAATGCTTCAAGACTTGTGAAAAATAGCTCATTGAGTGAGCAATAAATCATTTTCATAAGTCATTTAAATTTTATGCTTATAGGGGAAAGTATATGCTATAATATTGGAGATGTTTTTACTCTTGAGACATATCTTGAGTAGCAAAAAAAACATATCTTAAACATCATTTCTACTAGGTCTTTATTAACTGTCAGCTGCAAAAGGTTTTTCTTTCCCCCAGCTCCCTCTGCCAGGCAATAGCGATGTCTTTGATGTTACAGGTCTTGGTGCCCCCAACCCAAGGACTCTGTGCTGAAGTAGGTCTTGCCCTTGATCACCCTCACTTACTCAGGTAGTGTCATAGTCGACTCAGGTTGCTACAACAAATAGCATAGACTGGGTAACTTAAGCAACAAAAATTTCCTTCCTATAGTTCTGGGGGCTGGAAGTCCAAGCATGGTCTTTCCAACAGGGTGCCAGCGTCATCAGGTTTTACTGAAATCCCTCCTATGGACTTGTAGGCTGCTGCCTTCTTAATGTGTCCTCACATGGGGGACAGGAAGGTCATCTCTCTCATGCCTCTTCTTATAAAGGTACTAATCCCATTCATAAGTACTCCACCCTCATAATCAGATTAGCTCCCAAAGAACCTACCTTTACATATCATCACATATGAATTTGGGGGAAACATAAACTTCAGTCCATAATAGGGAAGATGTTCCCTTGGTGGGGAACTCTGAAAATATCTTCCTCTTGAGGCAGAAACATCCATGTCCTGACACTGCCTGGACACTGAAGAGTCCCAAGAATTAACAGTAACTACTAAACCACTTCATTCATTCACTTACGAATTTTTCCTTTTTGTGTTAAGTCCTTAAAACTAAACAGCACAACTCTTCATCATTTTGAAAAGCTCACCTTTTTATAATATTGATCATCAACAATTTGTATACACATACATGCATTATTGCCTGAGGAAGGTAAAATCTACAGCTTGATGAGCTAAGCTTAACTTCCTGAGACCCACCAAACTGCCAGGATTTTCATCTTTCTTCAGAGAAAATTTTGCCTCCTTTCCTCCTTTTTTACACACATTGGGCAGAGGTTCACTAGTTCCATTTTTCCTGATGTGGGATATACTTAGCCTATCTGATACCTGAGGCAGATTATTTTTTAACACCCCCCCTTCCCCTATACGAAAAAATTATTTTCAGTAATAAATAATGTCATAAAATAAGACAAATAACAAAAATGGCCAGGGAAATGCAAACAGTAATACATTTCTTCTATTGAATTCATATATACAAAATGGTCAGTAAAATTAATAACAATAAATTAAATAAATGTTTCAGTACAAAAAAAGGAAAAAATTAATAGATGAAAACTTTTTAATCACTTGTACTCCTGTCCACAATCTGTGTTCCCCCAAAGCTTAGAAAAGGGACAAAGAGGCCACAAAGAAATGCCACAAACAGGCACCAAGGCAAGCAGCTGTCTTAAGATCATAAGATGACAATCTTTGGCCATATCATTCTTGGTTCAGCTATAGGAAGGAATTTAGGCTTTTACATATTTATTATACTTAGCCTTTTTGCTCTCATTCAGACTGTTTTCTTACATGTGTGCCCAAAAGTTATCCTGGCACAACACTGTCCTTCTAGAGCTTCCCTGCTTTTTGGCCAAATTAGTTCAGATTCATGTCTGGTTCTCTAGTTACTATGGATAATTTCCTAGAAACTTAAAATGATTTATAAAATGTTCCTGTAATGTGCTAGTCATTATCTTGGCTGTTTTATGTTTTTTTTAAAATATGTTTGTGCATAAAACTCAAAATTCCCAACTCAGAAAATCCATTCACAATAATGTTTGTGAGGCACATGGGATTTGGGTCCATTCCTTCAGCTGCCCTCTCAGTCTAGGCCTTTAACTTTGCATCTCATACACAACTGTTGATACCTCTATTTCAATATGCATTGCTATTCTTGGACAGCAAAGTTAGTCTTTGGCCAATTCACTTGCTCAGAAAATATTTACTGAGTCCCTACTCTGTGCCAAGCACAGGGAATATAAGAATGAACCAAACATGGCCCCTGCCTTCAAGGAACTTAAAGTCTAGTAAATATCCATATAGTAGTTAATTACAATATAGAGGCCCTTGATGAAGCCTTGGCTCTTTGCCATGAGACAGTACTTTCTTCTATGAACTTTGTAAACATTCATTAGAACACCAAAAGACTAGCTGATTTATACAGATTACCACAAGGAAGTGAATGGATGCCTGTGAGTTCCACAGTCTTTCTTTTCTGAACTTGTTAATTTATAAAGTCTCTAGTAGAGAATTTAGAAATATCAACTCTCAGTACCCAAAAGGAGAAAAGAAATGCTGTAATTGGATGATGTCATTGATGATCACCCTGGCTATAAAACAGGCAGATTACATGAAGAAGCAGCAGCAATGACTTGGTCATGTCAGCAGAGCTTAATGGTGGACTATCCTTCTATGTTCACCTCATAAAGTGCACTAGGATAGGGTGCTCTCTAGTTCTGCACAAATATGGCAGAGTTCAAGGAGAGAGATCTCACCCATAGAGAGCTGATAATGTACTGTTGCCAAATTCTGAATGTTTTTTAATTTTTGTTGGAGTATAGTTGATTCACAATGTTGTGTTAGTTTCTTCTGTACAGCAAAGTGCTTCCGTTATACATATACACACAACCACTCTTTTTTAAAATTCTTTTCCCATATAGGCCATTACAGAGTATTGAGTAGAGTTCCCTGTGTTATACAATAGATTCTTTTTAGTTATCTATTTTATATATAGTAATGTGTATATGTCAATCCCCATCTCCCAATTTATCCCTCCCCCCTTAACACCTGGTAACCATAAGTTTGTTTTCTACATCTGTGACTCTACTTCTGTTTTGTAAATAAGTTCATTTGTACCCTTTTCTTAGATTCCACATATAAGCGATATCATATGATATGTCTTTGTTATTCAATGTTATCTTAAGCAGGGAGTGAAGAAAGTGTTTCAAAACAGTTATGATGATCTTAGAATTCATATCCATTCACTCACTGCCTTATTTGAAGAATCTATTACTAATCATGAGGCCTGTAAAGGAAAAGAGAATATCCACTGATGTAGAAAGTTACAAAAGACCATTGTTTTTAGCATAACAATGAGAAAACACACTTTAGAACTATCAAATAGCCATAAATACGAAGAAGTCTAAATGAATTAAATTCCAGGGAAGAACAAGACTTTAGTAGATGAGTAAAACTGGCAATCACTTTTGTCTCTGGAGGCATCTACCCAAGTCAAGACAAGGCAGGAGAGTATCAGATTTGCAAGAGATTTAGGGACTTAGCTGGGGTAAGGTAGGAACAGCCAAATAACCACATGTGAGCTGATAGAGCATATGGAGGAACTTCAAATGCTAAGCTAGTTCTCTATGCCAGCCAATTTCCTCCATGGAAGTTTTGATTAGGAAGTAGTTGTGCAGAAGCAAGGGCTGGGCTAGAAAGCAGGGAAAGATCTTTTATGAACTCACAGTATTTAGATCCCAAAGCTCTGATGAAGGTAGAGACTTGATCCCATTGTCAAGACATTTTAAAGCAGAGGAGACTGAAACTAATTAAGCAACAAATAAGCCCCAACCCAGCTCATGTCCTGTGTAGATAAAAGAGATCAATCCTTATGCTTGAGATCAATCCCTAGCTGCTTGATGAAGGAAAGGCTGATTACTTTCTGGGGGAAAATATTATGACTCTATTATTTTCTTTTATAATATGTGGCCCATAGTCAGGAGAAAAAGCAATCAACACAAGCAGACTCACAGATGACTGAGATGTTAGAATAAACAGAAAATATCTTTAAAATAACTATTATACATATGATAAATAAATTAGAGGAAAATATAAACAAATTGGTTGAAAATATGGAAAATTTCCATAGAAAAATAGAAATCAAAACACAACTAAACTGAAAAAATTTAAGTATATGAATTGAAGAACTCATTGGATGGGCTTCATAACAGACTGGACACAGCAGAAGACAAGATTAATGAACTTAAAGACAGGCCAATAGAAATCATCCAAGCTGAAGCATAGAGAAAAAAAAAATAATGTGTGAGGGTGGGGAGAGAAAAGCATCAGAGACCTCTAAGACAATATCATACATAACTGGAGTCCCATAAAGATAGAAAACAGAAACTATTTGAATGTTCAAAATATTTGAAGAGATAATAAGCAGTAATTTTCCAAAATTGATTAAAATTTTCAACCTGAAGATTCAAGAAGCTTTAAAAACCCTAGGCAAGTTTTGTGCAAAGAATTCTACACTTAATATCTCATAGTTAAAGTGCTGAAAAGCAGATAAAGAGAAAATCTTAAAAGCAGTCAGAAGAAAAAAGACATATTGCATTCACTAATCTTTAGAGACATGCAAATCAAAACAACAAGATATCACCTTATAGCTCTCAGAATAGCTATCATCAGAAAGACCACAAATAACAAGTGTTGGTAAGGATGAAGGGAAAAGGGAACCCTTTACATGGTTGGTGGGAAAGTAAATTGGTGCAGCTACTTTTGAAAACAGTATGGAGGTTTCCTCAAAAAACTAAAAACAGAACTATCATGTGATCCAGCAATTCGACTCCTGAGTATATATCCAGAAAAAAAAATGAAACCACTAATGCAAAAAGATACATGCACCCCAGTGTTCATAGCAGCATTAGTCACAGTAGCCAAGATATGGAAGCAACCCAAGTGTCCATCAACAGATGAATGGATAAAGGAGATGTGGTGTGTATGTGTGTGTGTGTGTGTGTGTGTGTGTGTATACATATATATATATAAAGGAATATTATATATTGCAGTCATTTGCAGCAATGTGGATGGACCTAGAGATACTTAGTAAAATAAGTCAGACAAAGACAAATACTGTATGATTCCCTTACATGTGGAATCTAAAAAATAAAGCAAACAGATATATATAACAAAACAGAAACAGACTCACAGAAATAGAAAACTAGTGGTAACTTTGGGGAGATGGAAGGGGGAGGGGCAAGATAGGGATATGAGATTAAAAGATACAAATAACTATGTATAAAATAGATTAACAAAAAGGATATATTTTATTTCATGGGGAATTGTATCCATTATCTTGTAATAACTTTTAATGGAGTAAAATCTTTAAAAATACTGAATCACTATGCTCTACACCTGAAACTAATATAATGTTGTAAATCAACTGTTTATCAATTGAAATACACTTCAATAAAAAATATTGTCCTTGGGCTTCTCATTAATCAAATTATAGAAATTTAAGGAATTATAAGAGATTATCTGCCACTGGCTTGCTTTTCAAAAGCTCGTCCAGTGATTGTAATATGCAGCCAGGATTGAGATTTCCTCCATGAAGTGCAATGACACTGAAATCTGATCCCCAAGTAGATGCAAATATGACTTCAAACAGACCCAAAATATGCCACATCAATTTGGGTCCAAAAATGGAAGAAGAGTCCTTTCCCCAACCCAGGCCATGATGAGAAAATGATTTTCCTTTGTTAAGTGGCAATGATTATGAAAGAGCATGTCAAACTGCCTAAGTTTTCTGGGTAGTTCTGTATCTAGTATAAGACCTTTACTTGAGCTTGGTCCCCTGAGCACATTAAGAAACTACTAGGAAAAGAATACCACTGCCTAGGCTTCCTGTTGAACTCAAAATCCCTCTCAATTCTGCCAAAGAACTTTTCCCACAAGATTTATGAGTTACATGTCCTCAGTCTTCAGCATCTCTGAAATAGTTTGGGGAAGACCCCTGCATCTGAACACTGGATACCTAAGTCTTACTCTGAGAGAGCTAGCTATACTGCAGGATATGTCTGCAAGTCAGGCGGATCCTTGGGTTTATGTGCACACACTCCTGGAACATGAATTCTGTAAGATCCTCACCAAGGCTGGTGACAGTCCCAGCATTCTGCAGACCTCCCTGTAGTCTAACATCAAGTTTAGCATCTCTGTCCTGGCCCTGGTATTTAATGTGCTAGGGATAAGCCCTTAGTTCCTGCATTTACATGAGATTGCAGCTCTTCATTTTTAGCTCCCCATCTCAACCCTATCCCTCACTCAAGCCCACCCTCTTTGGCTGGGGGATCTGACAATTCCCTTCATTTGCAAGCCCTTCACCCCTGGAAGCTAAATCTTATTCTCGTGCTCTGTGCCCCTGTTCGCTAGCTGAAAATGTGCTGTGAAGGAATGCGATAATGGGCACCTTAACCTCTTAAGTATTGCTGGTCTTCTTCTGCTTACATGTGCACTATCAAACCCTGGACTAGGCTCTCTGAATTCCAACACCTACTCCAAGAAGCTTGGATATTTCATAGCCATTTTAAAACTGGGTATTGGATCTCTAAGCTACTCTGATGGAATCTACACTGTATTTTGTCAGTGTCCTTTTGTTTCTGTCTCCCCCTCTCTTTTATTTCCAGCTTCACTGAGATATATGTGATATATAACACTGTGTAAGTTTAATGTATACAACATGATGAGTTGACATATGTATACACTGCAAAATGATTACCACAATATTAGTTAACACATCCATCATATCACATAGTTTCCTTTTTAGTGTGTGGTGAGAACATTTAGATCTAATCTCTTAGTTCTTTCAGATATACAGTAATGTTAATGATATTCACCATGCTGTACATTACATTCCTATAACTTTTTTCTCTTATAACTAGAATTTTGTGTCCTTTAACCACCATTACCTATTCCCTCCACCCCCAGGCCCTGGGCACCACCAATCTACTCTCTGCTCCTATGAGTTCAGGCTTTTTAGATTCCACATATAATTGAAGTCACACAGTATTAGTCTTTCTCTGTCCAACTTTTATTTCACTTAGCATAATGTCCGAAGGTCCATCCATATTGTCACAAATGGCAGGATATCCTTCCTTTTCATGGCTGAACAATATTCCTCTGTGAGTGTGTATGTGTGTGTATGTGTGCATACATATGTATATATTACATTTTCTTTTTCTATTTATCAATCAACAGATGTTTAGGTTGTTTCCATGCCTTGACTATTGTAAATAATGCTGCAGTGAACATGGGAGTGCAGATATCTCTTCAAGGTAGTGATTTCATTTCCCTCAAATATATACCCAGAAGTGGGATTGCCAGATCATATGGTAACTCCAGTTTTAATTTTCAGCAGAACCTCCATACTATTATTCATAGTGGCCACACCAATTTACATTTCCACCAACAGTCCAAAAGAGTTCCCTCTTCTCCACATCTTTGCCAACACTTGTTATCTCTTGTCTTTTTTATAATAGCCATCCTAACAGATGTGAGGTAATGTCTCATGGTTTTGATTTGCTTTCCCTGACAATTAGTGATGTTGAATATCTTTTCATATACCCATTGGCCATTTGTATGTCTTTTTTTGAAAAATGTTTATTCAAGTCCCTTGCCCATTTTTTAATCAGAGAATGTGGTTTTTTGCTATTGAGTTGTATGAGCTCCACATTTATTTTGGATATTAACCACTCATCAGATAGACTATTTGCAAATAAAGATTCTCTCTCATTCCATAGATTGCCTTTTCATTTTGTTGATTGTTTCTTTAGCTGTGCAGAAGGTTTTTTTAATTTTATGTAGTGCCACTTGTTTATTTTTGCTTTTGTTTCTTGTACTTTTGGTGTTACAGGCCAAAAATTGCTGCCAAGATCAACATCAAGGAGCTTTTCCTTGTGTTTTCTTAGGAGTTTTACACTTTCAGTTCCTATGTTTAAGACTTTCATACATTTCAAGTTAATTTCTGTAAGTGGTATTAGGTAGAGGTCCAGTTTCATTCTTCTACATGTCAATACCCAGTTTTCTCAACACCATTTATCTTTCCCATTGAATTATCTTGGCTCCATTATCAAATATTATTTAACTATATACACATGGGTTTATTTCTCAATTCTGGAGTTTTATTAGTTTCTTTTGATAATGTCATATTTACCTGATTCTTCATGATCTTTGTAGCTTTGCATTCATGTCCATGCATTTGAAGGAGCAAACACCTCTTTACATACTAGTTTTGGCAGTTCCCTAGGCTGATGGGATTACCTTCAGAATCACAGTCATGCTGCACTGGGGCTGAGTTATGAGGCTGTTACTGGGTTTGCTGTGAGGTCCCCAGTTGGCAGGCTTGTTACCAAAAGCTCAGATAGGCACGGATCCTGTCTGTTCCCTGGGTGGATGGCACTGCCTCCAGAACCTTATTCAGCAGGGTGGCACTGGGACAAGGGTCCACTTCAGGGCCCACAGATGGGTTCTCAGGCAGCTCACCTATTACCAGGTGCACGGGCAGGTATCGCTCCTAGGCAGGCTCTTGCCAGGTCACTGATGGGTCCATGGGTGGTCAGGACTAGCCCTGGTCCATGGCTGAGAAAGGGTGGAACCAAATCTCAGGGCTGTTTTAGGGTCCACAGCCATGACTGAGGTACAGGCCTGGCTTTGGAAGCACAGATGGGCATATAGCCCACAAGGTTCCAAGTAGGCTGAACTGCTCCCTGACCATGGTTGGAAGGGTTTGAGCTGATTACAGGGCCATTTCAGAATCTCCTGAGGCTCAGACAGGAGTACCTCGCACCAGGTCCCTGCACCAGCAGGACTGCTCACAGACAGTGGTGGGAGGGGTTGGAACCAAGTATAGGGCCCTTTCAAAATCTCCAGGGTTCCAGATGACAGTGTCTTGCAGACTGGGCCAGTAGGACTGCTGGCAGACTGTATCAACCTCTGTCTTATTCGGCCCTGACTTCCTGCAGCATCTCTCCAAGGCCCTGAAGTTCTAGCAGATCCCATGAAGACCCAATAAGAACTGTGACTGCTGGAAATTCAGAGTTCTTCAGATGGGAGGAAATGGTATTTTTCTATAACTTTATATTTTTCCAAAAAAAAATGGACGCTGATAGCACTTCATATACAACAATAGAATTTTGGAAGGGAAGAACTGCTTTGCCCTAGAGTGGCAATTAATTTGCATCTCTAGTAACCCCAATCAATTAGCAGGGGCTGCCTAGAGAGCCACTGTGAGAAGAATTCTGAGGCTGTCTCTGGGCTTGGCTAGAAATCTTAGCTTGATCTATTAGCAACGTCTGCCATGGACAAGGAGCAGAAGTAATAGGATGTATGTAAAATATCTGCAGATATTGATTTTATTTCAAACTATCAGCAAAGTGAAGCCTAAAATCCAGGTTTCCTAACACCCAGTTGTTCACACATTCCATTAAAAACATCTAAGAAACATATATTTGAGTTTATCAAATAGCAATTGAGTATGATCTGTTGCATTATAGAACATTTCTTTGCCTTGAAAACTTTTTATATGGAAAATATAGTTAAAGTTAGTTAAATTGAAGGGTTGGTTTGCAGATCATTAACTACTTGACAGTGAAACCTGGGAGCAGATCATTAGGACTCTCACTAAATAACTACCAGAGAGAAATTAAGCTAAAATCTAAACTCAGAGATGATCACATAAACTAGTGATGAAATAAGACATAGTTTAAAAGCATTCCATTTACCCTGAGCTTTTCAGAATCATGGCTCTTGAGAGGATAAATATGTATTCAAATTGCAAAGAAGAAAAAAGAGAGACGATATTTCATTTTTAGATCTTCATAAGGGGTAAAAATGATTCCTTTTTGTATACATGATTTATGAAGTTAAACATTCATTCTAAAAAAAGAAAAAATTTTAAAGTTTGAATACACTTTTAGCCAGCAGTTTTCCTTGTGTTGATATGATTAGCCTGAAGTCACATGAAAAGACAATACCCATTTCTTGGAAGAAGAAACCTCCAAGCAACTTTTCTAACTGTGACTGAGGTGTAATGAGACATGATGAAATAAAAAATAAGGGACAACTGATGATAGACATGATTTTCCTAGGAAGGAGTTAGAACAAAGAAAAAAGGAGGAAACTCTGGCCTTAAAAACTCAATAAAACAGACTCCCCACTGGTCACTGAACTCGGCTGGGCTGGCACTGGCTTGGACCCCAGCTGGTGAGGGTTCTCAGGGGGAATAAAGTGAAAGGAGCTTTTCCTCCAGGAAGAAGTTATCTGCCTGTGGACTTTCTGGTTAACTGTCTTTCTGGTCTATTCAATGGCATGACAGTGATTGATGCCCTGCAGCAGTGTAATATTTTGCCAGTATTTAGGTAACAGAGTTCCACACCTGCCCCCAGTAAAGACTCAGAACCAGTGCCTGCCACTGGTCAAGTCCCTATCTCACCATCACCTTTTAAGTCTGCAGCACAATCTATAGCTGCAGCATCCTGGAAGAATAAATATCCCTAACAATAAATGAACAGAGGGCTCTACTTCCATTGCAGCAAGAACAGCAAATCAACACTTTTTTAAGATCCAAAGTGCAATCTATGTTACATGAATAAACTTCAGGCACTGAAACTGCATTGGGATTTCCATGTACACAGGAAAAGCTCACTGATTTTTTAACCTACATTTTTTTTAATAAAAGAAGGCAAAACAAAATTATATCAGTAATTTTTGTGGACTAGAACTATATGTCTATGTCAAGTGGCTGCCTTTGGCAATTTTTTTAACTGCATAAACACAAACCTGCATGATGCATGGTGTATAATGAACTCACTGGCATAACCTTAACTGGCTCAATGTTAATAGGTGTCTCTCTTGTTTTGTAAATTATAACCTGCAAAATGATGACATGCCTGGAAAGCAGTGATGGGGATTCATTTTTTTTTTCTTAGCAGCAAGAGTCAGAAAACGCTCATGAGAACCCATCACAGGCAGATTTATGATGACATTAGACAGTATGTGTATGACATTAATTATACCCTCCAAGTTTTGCATGATTACAGACCCAGGGTGTGACAGGCAATAACACTGCACCCACAATGTTTCTCAGCCACCTACGAATGATATCTTGACATCTTTGTGAAACACAATTGGCATACTAGAAGCCCCCAGGCCCAGGCTCAGGCCCAGGCCCAGAGGATGAAATCTCTAAATGTTCCATCCTGACTCCATCTGGTGGGCAGCCAGGTGAACCTAAGCCAACAAAGAGAAAGCAGATTCTCTCACCCAAAAGAGCCATCTCAAGATTGAAGGGGAAAATGACAATGACTGAGAAGCTGGAAACAGGACGAGAGAAGAAAGATTTGCAATTTAACTAAGGCAAAGGAAGTTTAGAGATGGGAGCAAGAAAAGAGGTGTGGGAGAGGATATTATTGTATGTCTTTATAGTTTTGAATTACTGACTTGCATGACCAGAAGGGACCTACAACTTGCAGCCAACCTTCATCCTCAAACCCTGATATAGCATTCCACCAAAAGGCCATCCTAAACCACCCTGCACAACCTCAACCACAAAACCTCACTACCTCCCAAGGCAGCCCATTTCATCTTTGGACAACTCTGATGATTAGCAAGTTCATCTTCCTGTGGAGCCAAAACCTGTTTCCCTATAACTGACAGCTGTGAAAGAAAACAAAGAATGACTCTGCCCCTTCTTCAAGTGACAGCCCTTCAAGTATTTTAGAAAAGCTTCTATGTTCCACAAATGACGCTTCCTCAATGTGGCATAGAGTGTCTCTAACCCCCTGGGACATTACCATCAAAAACACTAAGGAGAAAATTTTTATTTTTTATTTTTATTTTATTTTTTTTTGGGGGGGTACACTAGGTTCAATCAACTGTTTTTATACACATATCCCCGTATTCCCTCCCTTCCTTGATGCCCCTCCCCTCGAGTCCCCCCTACCCTCCCTGCCCCAGTCCTCTAAGGCATATTCCATCCTCGAGTTGGACTCCCTTTGTTATACAACAACTTCCCACTGACTATTTTACAGTTGGTAGTATATATATGTCTGTGTTACTCTCTCGCTTCTTCTCAGTTTCCCCTTCACCCCCCGCCCCTTCCCATACCTCGAGTTCTCCAGTCCATTCTCTGTATCTGCTTCCTTGTTCTTGTCACTGAGTTCATCAGTACCATTTTTAGATTCCGTATATGTGAGTTAGCATACAATATTTGTCCTTCTCTTTCTGACTTACTTCACTATGTATGACAGATCGTAGTTCTATCTACCTCATTACATATAGCTCCATCTCATCCCTTTTTATAGCTGAGTAATATTCCATTGTATATATATGCCACATCTTCTGTATCCATTCATTTGTTGATGGGCATTTAGGTTGCTTCCATGGCCTGGCTATTGTAAAGAGTGCTGCAATAAACATTATGGTACAAGTTTCTTTTGGGATTATGGTTTTCTTTGGGTATATGCCCAGGAGTGGGATTACTGGATCATAGGGTAGTTCTATTTGTAGTTTTGTAAGGAACCTCCAAATTGTTTTCCATAGTGGCTGTACCAACTTACAGTCCCACCAACAGTGCAGGAGAGTTCCCTTTTCTCCACACCCTCTCCAACATTTGTTGTTTCCAGACTTTGTGATGATGGCCATTCTGATTGGTGTGAGGTGATACCTCATTGTGGCTTTGACTTGCATTTCTCTGATGATTAGTGATGTGGAGCATCTTTTCATGTGTTTGCTGGCCATCTGTATGTCTTCTTTGGAGAAATGTCTATTTAGGTCTTCTGCCCATTTGTGGATTGGGTTATTTGGTTTTTTGGTATGAAGCTGCATGAGCTGCTTGTATATTTTGGAGGTTAATCCTTTGTCCGTTGTTTCATAGGCAATTATTTTTTCCCATTCTGAGGGTTGCCTTTTAGTCTTGTTTATGGTTTCTTTTGCTGTGCAAAAGCTTTTAAGTTTCATGAGGTCCCATTCATTTATTCTTGATTTTATTTCCATGATTCTAGGAGGTGGGTCAAAAAGGATGTTGCTTTGATGTATGTCAAAGAGTGTTCTGCTTATGTTTTCCTCTAGGAGTTTTATCGTGTCTGGCCTTACATGTAGGTCTTTAATCCATTTGGAGTTTATTTTTGTGTATGGTGTTAGGAAGTGTTCTAATTTCATTCTTTTACATGTTGCTGTCCAATTTTCCCAGCACCACTTATTGAAGAGGCTGTCTTTTTTCCATTGTATACTCGTGCCTCCTTTGTCAAAGATAAGGTGCCCATGTGTGTTTGGGCTTACTTCTGAGTTCTCTATTCTATTCCATTGATCATCCTTTCTATTTTTGTGCCAGTACCATACTGTCTTGATCACTATGGCCTTGTAGTATAGTTTGAAGTCAGGAAGCCTGATTCCACCAACTCCATTTTTCCTTCTCAAGATTGCTTTGGCTATTCAGGGTCTTTTGCATTTCCGTACAAATCGTAAGATTTCTTGCTCTAGTTCTGTGAAAAATGCCATTGGTAATTTGATCAGGATTGCATTGAATCTGTAAATTGCTTTGGGTAGTACAGTCATTTTCACGATGTTGATTCTTCCAATCCAGGAACATGGTATGTCCCTCCATCTGTTTGTGTCGTCTTTGATTTCTTTCATCAATGTCTTAAAGTTTTCTGCATACAGATCTTTTGCCTCCTTAGGCAGGTTTATTCCTAGGTATTTGATTCTTTTTGTTGCAATGGTGAATGGAAGAGTTTCCTTAATTTCTCTTTCTGCTCTTCCGTTGTTAGTGTATAGGAATGCAAGAGATTTCTGTGCATTAATTTTGTATCCTGCTACTTTACTAAACTCATCAATGAGTGCTAGCAGTTTTCTGGGAGAGTCTTTAGGGTTTTCTATATATAATATCATGTCATCTGCAAAGAGTGACAATTTTACTTCTTCTTTTCCAATTTGGATTCCTTTGATTTCTTTTTCTTCTCTGATTGCTGTGGCTAACACTTCCAAAACTATGTTGAATAACAGTGGTGAGAGTGGACACCCTTGTCTTGTTCCTGTTCTTAGAGGGAATTCTTCCAGTTTTTCTCCATTGAGAACAATGTTGGCTTTTGGTTTGTCATATATGGCTTTTATTATGTTGAGGTAATTTCCTTCTATGCCCATTTTCTGGAGAGCGTTTATCATAAATGGATGTTGAACTTTGTCAAAAGCTTTTTCTGCATCTATTGAAATGATCATATGGTTTTTATCCTTCAATTTGTTGATATGATGTATCACGCTGATTGATTTGCATATATTGAAGAATCCCTGCATCCCAGGGATAAACCCCACTTGATCATGGTGTATGATTTTTTTAATGTGCTGTTGGAGTCTGTTAGCTAGTATTTTGTTGAGGATTTTTGCATCTATATTCATCAGTGATATTGGTCTGTAGTTTTCTTTTTTTGTGACATCTTTGCCTGGTTTTGGTATCAGAGTGATGGTAGCCTCGTAGAATGAGTTTGGGAGTGCTCCGCCTTCTGCAATATTTTGGAAGAGTTTGAGAAGGATAGGTGTTAACTCTTCTCGAAATGTTTGATAGAATTCGCCTGTGAATCCATCTGGTCCTGGGCTTTTGTGTGTTGGGAGGCTTTCAATCACTGCCTCAATTTCTGTACTTGTGATTGGTCTGTTCATGGTTTCTATTTCTTCCTGGTTCAGTCTTGGAAGATTGTATTTTTCGAAGAATGTATCCATTTCTTCCAGGTTATCCAATTGATTGGCATATAGTTGCTTGTAGTAGTCTCTCATGATGTTTTGTATTTCTGAGGTGTCCGTTGTTACTTCTCCTTTTTCATTTCTAATTCTGTTGATTTGCATCTTCTCCCTTTTTTTCTTGATGAGTCTGGCTAATGGTTTATCAATTTTGTTAATCTTCTCAAAGAACCAGCTTTTAGTTTTATTTATTTTTCTTATGGTTTCTTTCCTTTCTTTTTCATTTATGTCTGCTCTGATCTTTATGATTTCTTTCCTTCTGCTTACTTTGGGGTTTCTTTGTTCTTCTTTCTCTAGTTGTTTTAGGTGTACAGTTAGGTTGTTTATTCGATCATTTTCTTGTTTCTTAAGGTAGGACTGTACTGCTATAAACTTCCCTCTTAGAACTGCTTTTGCTGTGTCCCATAGGTTTTGGGTTGTTGTGTTTTCGTTGTCATTTGTTTCTAGATATTTTTTGATTTCCTCTTTGATTTCTGTAGTGATTCCTTGGTTGTTTAAGAGTGAATTGTTTAGCCTCCATGCGTTTGTATTTTTTGCAGTTTTTTTCCTGTAATTGATATCTAGTCTCATGGTGTTGTGGTCTGAGAAGATGCTTGATATGATTTCAATTTTCTTGAATTTGCTGAGGTTTGATTTGTGACCCAAAATGTGATCTATCCTGGAAAATGTTCCGTGTGCACTTGAGAAGAAAGTGTAGTCTGTCGTTTTTGGATGGAATGTCCTATAAATATCAATTAAGTCGAGATGGTCTAATGTGTCATTTAAAGCTTGTGTGTCTTTATTTATTTTCTGTTTGGATGATCTGTCCATTGATGTAAGTGGGGTGTTCAAGTCTCCCACTATAATTGTGTTACTGTCGATGTCCCCTTTTATAGCTGTTAGCATTTGCCTTATGTATTGAGGTGCTCCTATATTGGGGGCATAGATATTTACCATTGTGATATGTTCTTCTTGGATGGATCCCTTGATCATTATGGAGTGCCCTTCCTTGTCTCTTTTAATAGTCTTTACTTTCAAGTCTAATTTGTCTGATATGAGTATTGCTACTCCAGCTTTCTTTTGACTTCCATTTGCATGGAATATCTTTTTCCATCCCTTCACTTTCAGTCTATATGTATCCCTTGGTCTGAAGTGGGTTTCTTGTAGGCAGCATATAGAAGGGTCTTGTGTTTGTATCCATTCAGCCAGTCTGTGTCTTTTGGTTGGAGCATTTAATCCATTTACATTTAAAGTGATTATTGACATGTGTGTTCCAATTACCATTTTCTTTATTGTTTTGGGTTTGTATTTGTAGGTGTTTTCCTTTTCTTGTGTTTCCTACTTAGAGAAGTTCCTTTAGCACTTGTTGTAAGGCTGGTTTGGTGGTGCTGAATTCTCTTAACTTTTGCTTGTCTGGAAAGCTTTTGATTTCTCCCTCAAATCTGAATGAGATTCTTGCTGGGTAGAGTATTCTTGGCTGCAGGTTTCTCTCTTTCAGGACTTTCAGTATATCCTGCCATTCCCTTCTGGCCTGCAGAGTTTCTATAGAAAGGTCAGCTGTTATCCTGATGGGTTTTCCCTTATATGTTGTTTGTTGCTTTTCTCTTGCTGCTTTTAATATTTTTTCTTTGTGTTTAATTGTCGTTAGTTTGATTAATATGTGTCTTGGTGTATTTCTCCTTGGGTTTTTTCTGTATGGGACTCTCTGTGCTTCTTGGACTTGGTGAATTATTTCCTTTCCCATGTTGGGGAAGTTTTCCACTAGAACCTCTTCAGATATTTTCTCAGACCCTTTCTTGTTTTCTTCTTCTTCTGGGATGCCTATAATTTGAATGTTGGTACGTTTAAGGTTATCACTGAGGTCTCTGAGGCTGTCTTCTAGTCTTTTAATTTTTTTTTCTTTTTCCTGCTCTGTGGCGTTTATTTCTCCCATTCTATCTTCCAACTCACTTATTCGTTCTTCTGCCTCAGTCATTCTGCTGGTTATAGCATCTAGAGTATTTTTAATTTCAGTTATTTTGTTATCCATTGCTGTTTGTTTTTCTGAGTTCTTATGAACTGTTTCTTGTACTTTCTCTATTTTGTTATCGAGATTTTGTATCATTTTTACTATCATTACTCTAAATTCTTTTTCAGGCATTTTTCCTATTTCCTCCTCATTTATTTGGTCTTGTGGGGTTTTTTCCTGCTCCTTTGCCTGCATGGTGTTTCTTTGTTTCCTCATGGTTGTCCAAGCTTTTGGGGTTGCTTGTCCTGGTGATAGAGGTGTTTATAGAAGACTGTCCAAGCCTCAGACTAATGTCCAAGTATTGGATTAAACGAATATTCAGTCTAGGAAACACATACATGTATAAGACACACAATTATTGAATCCGTTAGGACATAAGGCTCTAGAAAGACCTGACAGAACCCCAGTGTGCTATCAGATATTCAAAGAGAAACCCAGCAGAAATTGACAACTGAAACAGAACAAATCAGAGACAAAAGCAAAAGCAAACAAACAACAAATAACACCCTACACATGCAAACATGAATCCAGGGAGATTTTGTAAGCTAGGATCAAATATAGAAATGAGCTGGAGTACCACCAGAGAGAATGGAGATTCTCAGAATGTAATTAGACAACTGTACTAAGAACTAAGATAAAGACAAAAGCCTAATATTAATACCAAGGCAGTGCATCATCTGGAGAATAGAGCAAGGAGTCTGAGCAGACCGATAGTGTTGCTTATAAGTATGTTAAGATAAAATACACTTAAAATGGCTGGAAGAAAGGGGAACAGAAGAGCATAATGTGGTTGGAAATATGCAAAGAAAAAGAAAGGAATAGAAGTGTATAAAAGAAAGGGATGAAAGGAAAGTTTGAAAGATATTTTGTTTGTACTACCAAAAACTTAGCTAGATATAGAAGTATATAAAAAGGCAAAAAAAAAAAAAAGAATAAAAAATATCCTTAAAAAATTATGTTGTAAAACTTGTAGATCCCTTAGGGCTAAGATCGTATTTAATAAATCAAAAAAAAAAAAAAAAGAGAGAGAGAGAAAGAAAAAAAAAAATCCAGAACTGATCCCAGAATGGACCAGTTCAATAGGTATTGATACTACTATTTCTGTTTCCTTAGCGTCTCAGCTGTAAGTGTCCTTCTCCTTGCCTTGGGTTTTTTTTTTTTTTGCGTTATTCTATGACCAGCAGAGGTTCCTTTATTGTTCATCTGTAAGCCTCGGTGTGTGGGGAGGGAGAGGATACAATAGTGGCTCCTTCTCCTGGGAGTGAGTGAGCAGTGGCGCACTGTTGTTTCACTCAGGCTTGGAGGTGCCTGTTGCAGAGGGCGCTGGTGGTTCAGGCGAACACAGAAAGTCTTAGAGTTGGGCCTCTCTCGGGGGTTTTTTCTTTTTGATGCTGTTTTTTTTTTTTTTCTCTTGGCAGCCTCCCTGCTGCTGGCATTGCAAGGAGTTTTAATCTAGCCCCGCCCGAGTGCCTGAGGGTGCTTGTTATCCCTGAGCACCTTAGGTGGCCCGCAGGGCGTCTCTCCACTGCCTGTTGCAGAGGCACCGAAAGAGAGAGAGAGGCTATGCGCGCGGCTCCTCCCCCCCGCCCGGGAGCCTGCAGCCTCCAGCCGCCATCATGGCCGGGCAGCTCTCAGGGACGGGCACTCCTCTCCACAGACCTCCTCCCTCCTGTCCTCTCGGTCAGTCACCCTACCGGCAACAATGTTTCTCACCCTGAACCAGCTCTCCGGTTCCCACGCTCCCACTCCCAGACCCTCCGTTCAGCCACGGATCGATGTCTCGGTCCAGGAACGCTGAGCTGCGCTGCGGACCCTCCGTATGTTTCTCACTCCCTCCTGTCTGCCACAGCTCCGCCGCTTCACCCTCTTTGAGCCCTCGTAGATGCCTCCCTACCGGCTATGTCGGGCTCCCCGCAGCCCTTTCTGGTGTCCGAGGCCGTCTGCTGGTGTTCAGCTGGTTCTCTGTGGGAATGACTGCGTCCTTCCGTGCATTCCCAATGCATCTGTGGAGAGGGATGCACTCCACGTCTCTCTACTTCGCCGCCATCTTTTCAATTTTTATTTTTTAAAGCTCTTTATTGGAATATAATTGCTTTATACTCTTGTACCAGTTTTTGAGGTACACCAAAGTGAATCAGCTGTATTTATACATATATCCCCATATCCCCTCTCTCCCATGACTCCCTCCCACTCTCCCTGTCCTGGCCCTCTAAGGCATCACCCATCATCGAGCTGATGTCCCTTTGTTATACAACTTCCGATTAGCTATCTATTTTACAGTTGGTAGCGTAAATATGTCTATGCTACTCTCTCACTTCATCCTAGCTTCCCCTTCGCCCCCTGCCCCCCAAACCCCATGTCCTCCAGTCCATTCTCTGCATCTGCATCTTTATTCTTGCCCTGACACTGGGTTCATCAGTACCTTTTTTTTTTTTTTTTTTGATTCTATATATATATGAGTTAACATACAGTATTTTTTTTCTCTTTCTGGCTTACTTCAGTCTGTATGACAGACTCAAGGTCTATCCACATCATTACATATAGCTCAATTTCATTCCTTTTTATGGCTGAGTAATATTCCATTGTATATATGTGCCACACCTTCTTTATCTATTCCTCTGGGCATTTAGGTTGCTTCCATGTCCTGGCTATTGTAAATAGTGCTGCAATGAACATTATGGTACATGTTTCTTTTTGGATTATGGTTTTCTCTGGGTATATGCCCAGTAGTGGGATTACTGGATCATATGGTAGTTCTATTTTTAGTTTTTTAAGGAACCTCCAAATTGTTTTCCATAGTGACTGGACTGTACCAGCTTACATTCCACCAACAGTACAGGAGAGTTCCCTTTTAGGAGAAAATTTGTAAATAAAGCAGTTTATAAAATAAACACATAGAATAACTGTTTGATAATAAAGACCTGTAAGAGGATAATTTTTCCTCCAAAAAAGGTAAAAGCATGACTCTTCTACAGATATAAAATAGACATGTGTCAAAGACTTAAACTCATTATCAAATGCAGGAACCAGCAAAATGTTATAACAAGTTCAGAGGAGAAACCAAAGAACAAACACATTTAAAGATGAAGAATAGTGGAATGAATGTGCAAATAGGAACAAAACTGGCTTTTTTCACAGTAGGAGAAGGAAGCCTCCATGTGGACAGAACAAAATTTGCATGTCTATGGACAAGGATTATTTGCACTGCTATCAATTACCTATAATTCACAGAGTTTAAAGCGGCTCAAAGGCAATGAAAGATGTATAAGTTTTCTAGGGCTGCCTTAACAGAGTACCACAATCTGTGTGGCTTAAAAAACACAAATTTATCATCTCACAGTTCTGGAGGCTGAAAGTCAGAGACCAAGATGTCAGCAGGACTGTTTCCCTATGGGGGAATATATTCCATGGCTCTCATCCGGCCCTTTTTGGTTTTCTGGCAATCTTTGGTGTTCCTTGGGAATGCTATGTATATCCTGACCTCTGCCTTCTTGCTCCCATGATATTCTCCTGTGTGTCTTTGTCCAAATTTACCCATTTTATGAGGATAATTGTCATATTGAATAAGGGGCCTAACAAGAGGTCCAGGACAAACTCTTTATTTTTTCTGTTCTCAAAAATTTTTAACTGAAATACATTTACAATGTTTCAGGTGTAAAACAAAGTGATTCAATTATACACACATGCATATATATATTCTTTTCAGATTATTTTCCATTACAGGTTATTAAAAAAAATTTAATACATTTTTATTGGAGTATAATTGCTTTACAATGTTGTGTGAGTTTCTGCTGTAGAAAAAAAGTGAATCAACTATATGTATACATATATCCCTATATTATCTCCCTCTTGAGACTCCCTCCCACCCTGTCTATCCCACCCCTCTAGGTCGTACAAAGCACTGAGCTGATCTCCTTGTGCTATGCAGCATCTTCCCACTAGATACCTATTTTACATTTGGTAGTATACATATGTCAGTGCTATGCTCTCACTTCTTCCCAGCCTCTCCTTCCTCCCGTGTCCTCAAGTTTGTTCTCTACATCTGCATCTTTATTCTTACCCTACCACTAAGTTCATCAATACCATTTTTCTAGATTCCATATATATGTGTTAGCATACAGTATTTGTTTTTCTCTTTCTGACTTACTTCACTCTGTATGATAGATTCTAGGTCCACCCACCTCACCAAAAATAACTTAATTTCATTCCTTTTTATGGTTGAGTAATATTCCATCGTATATATGTGCCACAACTTCTTTATCCACTCATCTGTCGATGCTTCCATGTCCTGGCTATTGTAAATAGTGCTGCAATGACCATTGGGGTCCATGTATCTTTTGGATTATGGTTTTCTCAGGGTATATGCCCAGTAGTGGGACTGTTGGGTCAGATGGTAGTTCTATTTTCAGATTTTTAGGGAACCTCCATACTGTTTTCCATAGTAGCTGTACCAATTTACATTCCCACCAACAGTGCAAGAGGGTTCCCTTTTTTCTGCACCCTCACCAGCATTTATTGATTCTAGATTTTTTTTTTTTGAATTATGGTGTTCTCTAGGTATATGCCCAGTAGTGGGATTACTGGGTCATATAATTGAGTCTTATATCTCATAGCCTTAATAACATTTGGTACATTTTATAAATTTATTTTTTTATTTATTTATTTGATTGTCTGTGTTGGGTCTTTTTTACTGTGCACGGGCTTTCTTTTTAGTTGCAGTGAGTGGGGGCTACTCTTTGTTGTGATGCACGGGCTCCTCGTTGCTGTGGCTTCTCTTGTTGCGGAGCATGGGCTCTAGGCATGTGGGCTTCAGTAGTTGCAGCACATGGGCTCAATAGTTGTGGTTCATGGACTCTAAAGCGCAGGATCAGTAGTTGTGGCACACAGGCTTAGTTGCTCCATGGCATGTGGGATCTTCCTGAAGCAGGGCTCGAACCCAAGTCCCCTGCATTGGCAGGCAGATTCTCAACCCCTGCGCCACCTAGGAAGCCCATTTCTAGATTTTTTGATGATGGCCATTCTGACCAGTGTGAGGTGATACCTCATTGTGGCTTTGACTTGCATTTATCTAATGATTAGTGATGTTGAGCATCTTTTCATGTTTTTGTTGGCAATCTGTATGTCTTCTTTGGAGAAATGGCTAGTTAGGTCTTCTGCCCATTTTTG
Source organism: Hippopotamus amphibius kiboko (assembly GCF_030028045.1). NCBI lineage: Eukaryota > Metazoa > Chordata > Mammalia > Artiodactyla > Hippopotamidae > Hippopotamus > Hippopotamus amphibius. The sequence goes on from NC_080202.1 coordinate 34,445,016, forward strand.
GATTGGGTTGTTTGTTTTTTTGGATATTGAGCTCCATGAGCTGCTTGTATATTTTGGAAGGTAATCCTTTGTCAATTGCTTCATTGGCAAATATTTTCTCCCATTATGAGGGTTGTCTTTCCATCTAAGAGTTTTATAGTGTCTGGCCTTACATTTAGGTCTTCAATCCATTTTGAGTTTATTTTTGTATACGGTGTTGGGAAGTGTTCTAATTTCATTCTTTTACACCTAGCTGTCCAGTTTTCCCAGCACCACTTATTGAAGAAACTGTCTTTTCTCCATTGTATATCCTTGCTTCGTTTGTCATAGATTAGTTGACCATAAGTGTGTGGGTTTATCTCTAGGCTCTCTATCCTATTCCATTGTTCTATATTTCTGTTTTTGGGCCAGTACCATACTGTCTTGATTACTATAGATTTGTAGTATAGACTGACATCAGGGAGGCTGATTCCTCCAGCTCCATTTTTCTTTCTCAAGATTGCTTTGGCTATTCAGAGTCATTTGTGTTTCCACTCAAATTGTAAACTTTTTGTTCTAGTTCTGTAAAAAAATGCCATTGGTAATTTGATAGGGATTACATTAAATCTGTAGATTGTTTCAGATAATAGAGTTATTTTCACAATGTTGATTCTTCCAATTCCAGATCATGATATATCTCTCCATCTGTTTGCGTTGTTTTTTTATTTCTATCCTCAGGGTTTTATATTTTTCTGAGTGCAGGTCTTTTGCCATCTTAGGTAGGTTTATTCCAAGGTATTTTATTCTTTTTGTTGCAGAGGTAAATGGAAGCGTTTCCTTAACTACTCTCTCTGATCTTTTGTTGTTAGTGTATAGGAACACAAGAGATTTCTGTGTGTTAATTTTGTATCCTGCAACTTTACTAAATTCATTGATGAGCTCTAGTAGTTTTCTGGTTGTATCTTTAGGATTTTATATGTATAGGATCATGTCATCTGCAAACAGTAACAGTTTTACTTCTTTTCCAATTTGGATTGTTTTACTTCTTTTTCTTCTCTGATTGTCATGGCTAAAACATCCAAAACTCTGTTGAATAACAGTGGTGAGAGTGGGCACCCTTGTCTTTTTCCTGATCTTAAAGGAAATGCTTTCAGGTTTTCACCGTTGAGGATTATGTTTGCTGTGGGTTTGTCATAATGTCATTTATTATGTTGAGATGGGTTCCCTCTCTGCCCACATTCTGGAGAGATTTTATCATAAATATGTTGAATGTTGGCAAAAGTTTTTTCTGCATCTACTAAAATTATCATAAGGTTTCTATCCTTCAATTTGTTAATATGATGTATCACATTGATTGATTGTGTATTTTGAAGAATCCTTGCATTCCTGGGGTAAATTCCACATGCTCATGGTGGATGATCTCTTCAATGTGTTGTTGGATTCTGCTTGCTAGTATTTTGTTGACAATTTTTGCATCTATGTTCATCAGTGATATTGGCCTGTGATTTTCTTTTTTTGTGACATCTTTTTCTGGTTTTGTTATCAGGGTGATGGTGGCCTTGGAGAATGAGTTTGGGAATGTTCCTCCTTCTGCTATATTTTGGGAGAGTTTGAGAAGGATAGGTGTTAGCTCTTCTCTAAGTGTTTGATAGAATTCACCTGTGCAGCCATCTGGCCCTGGGCTTTTTTTGGTGAAAAATTTTTAATCACAGTTTTAATTGCAGTGCTTGTGATTGGTCTGTTCATATTTTCTGTTTCTTCCTGGTTTAGCCTTGGAAAGTTGGACTTTTCTAAGAATGTATTCATTTCTTCCAGGTTGTCCATTTTATTGGTATGTAGTTGCTTGTAGTAGTCTCTCATGATCCTTTGTATTTCTGTAGTGTCAATTGTTACTTCTTTTTAATTTATGAGTCTTTTGATTTGAGTCTTCTCCCTTTTTTTCCTGATAAATCTGGCTAATAGTTTATCAATTCTGTTTATCATCTCAAAGAACCAGCTTTTAGTTTTATTGATCTTTTCTATTGTTCCCTTCATTTTATTCATTTATTTCTGATCTGAACTTTATGATTTCTTTCCTTCTGCTAAAGTTGGAGAGTTTTGCTGTTGTTGCTGCTCTTCTTCTTCTTCTTCTTCTTCTTCTTCTTCTTCTTCTTCTTCTTCTTCTTCTTCTTCTTCTTCTTCTTCTTCTTCTTCTTCTTCTTCTTCTTCTTCTTCTTCTTCTTCTTCTTCTTCTTCTTCTTCTTCTTCTTCTTCTTCTTCTTCTTCTTCTTCTTCTTCTTCTTCTTCCTTCTTCTTCTTCTTCTTCTTCTTCTTCTTTCTTCTTCTTCTTCTTCTTCTTCTTCTTCTTCTTCTTCTTCTTCTTCTTCTTCTTCTTCTTCTTCTTCTTCTTCTTCTTCTTCTTCTTCTTCTTCTTCTTCTTCTTCTTCTTCTTCTTCTTCTTCTTCTTCTTCTTCTTCTTCTTCTTCTTCTTCTTCTTCTTCTTCTTCTTCTTCTTCTTCTTCTTCTTTCTTCTTCTTCTTCTTCTTCTTCTTCTTCTTCTTCTTCTTCTTCTTCTCCTCCTCCTCCTCCTCATTTCTCTAATTGCTTTAGCTTTAAGGTTCGGTTGTTTATTTGAGATTTTTCTTGTTTCTTGAGGTAGGATTGTGTTGCTGTAAAGTTCCTCTTATAACTGCCTTTCCTTCATCCCATAGGTTTTGGGTTGTTGTGTTTTCATTGTCATTTGTTTCTAGGTATTTACGATTTCCTCTTTGATTTCTTCAGTGATCTCTTGGTTGTTTAATAACATATTGTTTAGGCTCCATGTGTTTGTATATTTTACAGTTTTTTTCATGTAATTGATATCTAGTCTCATATTGTTGTGGTAAGAAAAGATGCTTGATACAATTTCAATTGTTTTGAATTTACCAAGGCTTGATTTGTGATGCAAGATATGATCTACCCAGGAGAACATTCCATGTGCACTTGAGAAGAAAGTGTATTTTGTTTTTTCTGGATTCTATGTCCTATAAATATCAATTAAGTCCATCTGGTCTAACATGTCATTTAGGGCTTGTGTTTCCTTATTTGTTTTCTGTTTGGATGATCTGTCCATTGGTGTAAGTGGGGTGTTAGAATCCACCACTATTATTGTATTATGGTTGATTTCCCCTTTTATGGTTGTTAACATTTACCCTATGTACTGAGGTTCTCCTATGTTGGGTGCATACATATTTACAATTGTTATATTTTCTTCTTGGATTAATTCCTTGATCATTATGTAGTGCCCTTCTTGTCTCTTTTAATAGTCCTTATTTTAAAGTCTATTTTGTGTTTTATGAGTATTGCTACTCCAGCTTTCTTTTGATTTCCATTATTATGGTATATCTTTTTCCAACCCCTCATTTTCAGTCTGTATGTGTCCCTAGGTCTGAAGTGGGTCACTTGTAAACACCATATATAGGGGTCTTTCCTTTGTATCCATTCATCCAGTCTGTCTCTTTTGGTTGCAGCATTTAATCCATTTACATTTAAGGTAATTATTGATATGTATATTCCTATTACTTCTTTTTTGATTGTTTTGGGCTTGTTTTTGTAGGTCTTTTCCTTCTCTTCTTCCCTGCCTAGAGAAGTTCATTTCACATTTGTTGTAAAGCTGGTTTGGTGGTGCTGAATTCTCTTAACTTTTGCTTCTCTTTAAAGCTTTTGATTTCTCTGTTGAATCTGAATGAGATCTTTGCTGGGTAGAATAACCTTGGTTGTAGGTTTTTCCCTTTCAGCACTTTAAATATATTCTGCCACTCCCCTCTGGCTTGCAGAGTTTCTGCTGAAAGATCAGCTTATAAGGATTCCCTTGAATGTTATTTGTTGCTTTTCCCTTGCTGCTTTTAGTATTTTTTCTTTGTGTTTAACTTTTGTTAGTTCGATTAATATGTGTCTCAGTGAGTTTCTCCTTGGGTTTTTCCTGTATTGGACTCTCTGCACTTCCTGGTCTTGACTATTTCCTTTCCCATGTTAGGGAATTTTTCTACTATAATCTCTTCAAATATTTTCTGAGAGTTTCTTTTTTTCTTCTTCTTCTGGGAAACCTATAATTTGAATGTTGGTGTGCATAATATTGTCCCAGAGGTCTCTGAGACAGTCTTCTATTCCTTTCCATCTTTTTTCTTATTCTGCTCCATGGCAGTTATTTCCACCATTCTATCTTCCAGTTCATCTATCTATTATTCTGCCTCAATTATTCTGCTATTGATTCCTTCCAGTGTATTTTTAATTTCAGTTATTGTGTTGTTCATCACTGTTGTTGTTGTTGTTGTTGTTGTTGTTGTTGTTGTTGTTGTTGTTTAGTTCTTCTAGGTCCTTTTTAAATGTGTCTTGTATTTTCTCCATTCTATTTCTGAGATTTTGAATCCTCTTTACTATCATTATTCTGGATTCTTTTTCAAGTAGTTTGCCTATTTCCTCTTCACTTATTTGATCTTATGGGGTTTTATCTTGCTCCTTTGTCTGCAAGATATTTCTCTGTCTTCTCAATTTGTCTAATTTACATTATTTGAGGTCTCCATTCCCTGGGCTGTTGAGTTGTAGTTCCTCTTGCTTCTGTTCTCTGCCCCTGGTGGTGGGGTTGGTCCAGTGTCTTGCATAGGCTTCCTAATGAGAGGGACTGGTGCCTGTGTTCTGCTGGGTGGAGCTGAGTCTTTTCCCTCTGATGAGCAGAGCCATGTCAGGTGGTGTGTTTTGGGGTGTCTTTGAGCTTAGTATGACTTTAGGTAGTCTGTGTGCTGATGGGTGGGTTTGTGTTCCTGTCTTGTTCATTGTTTGGTGTGGGGCATCCAGTGCTGGGAGCTGCAGGCAGTTGGGTGGATCCAGGTCTTGGATTCAGATAGAGATCTCCATGAGAGCCCTTGATGATTAACATTTCCTGAGGCTGGGAATTCTCTAGTGGCCCAGCATCCTGGACTCGGTGCTCCCACCCCAGATCCTCAAGCCCAACTTCCAATCAGGGAACCAAGACCCCACAAGTCACTCATCACAGCAATAAAGGGGATTGAAAAAGAGAGAGAGACTAACAAAACCCCAGACAAATAGTAAATAGTAAAATCAAACAAACAGAAACAAGGAAACATGCACACACACAAAAGAAACAAAAACAGAGCCAAATAAAACAAAAGCAAGAGAACAATCAGACCAAAGAAGCCCAGAACGATATCAGACAATTAAAAAGAAAACCAACAAAACTCAAAACCAAGAAAGAAACCCCCAAAAAAACAACAAACAAACAGAAACCAGAGAAGCATGCCAACGGAAGAATGAAGCAAAGAAACAAAACAAACTGAAAAAAATGATTTAAAAAAATAAGAGGGGAGACCAGAGAAAGATGGCAGAGGAGTAGGACGTGGCAATCACTCTCCTCCCCACAAATACTTGAAAAACACAACCACTTGGGGAGTGGCTCCTGGAGAACACCTCACAAATGCCAGCAGGAGACCTCAGACAGCCAAAAAGGCAAGAGAAATTCCACATAATTGAGCAGTGCAAAGGAAAGAAGGAGAAAGAAAGAGACAAAGAATTCTGAGGAGACTGGTCCCTCTGGGAGGGAGCTGTCAGGGGGGAAGACTCCCACACATGGGGGAGCCCCCTCACTGGCAGGGAAGGACAGAGGGAGCCATGGAGCACCCAGAAGAGAGAGCAATGGCAGGTCTGCTGAGGACAGAGTGGAGAGATCCCCACACGGAGGAGTCAGGAAGCATTCCCCAGCCAGAGAAGCCAAGCTGCTCACCTGCGGAGGAGGTGGGGGCTGGGCACAGGGGCAAGGGCTTCGGAGAACAGTCCCCAGGGAGAGAGCATGGGCTAGCTGCATAAGAAAAGCTTGGTGGACACATATGGGCACCTTATCTTTGACAAAGCAGGCACGACTATACAATGGAAAAAAGACAGCCTCTTCAATAAGTGGTGCTGGGAAAATTGGACAGCAACATGTAAAAGAATGAAATTAGAACACTTCCTAACACCATACACAAAAATAAACTCCAAATGGATTAAAGACCTACATGTAAGGCCAGACACTATCAAACTCCTAGAGGAAAACATAGGCAGAACACTCTTTGACATACATCAAAGCAACATCCTTTTGGACCCACCTCCTAGAATCATGGAAATAAAATCAAGAATAAACAAATGGCACCTCATGAAACTTAAAAGCTTTTGCACAGTGAAAGAAACCATAAACAAGACTAGAAGGCAACCCTCAGAATGGGAAAAAATAGTTGCCTATGAAACAACGGACAAAAGATTAACCTCTGAAATATACAAGCAGCTCATGAAGCTTAATACCAAAAAAGCAAATAACCCAATCCACAAATGGGCAGAAGACCTAAATAGACATTTCTCCAAAGAAGACATACAGATGGCCAACAAACACATGAAAAGATGCTCCACATCACTAATCATCAGAGAAATGCAAGTCAAAGCCACAATGAGGTATCACCTTACACTGATCAGAATGGCCATCATCACAAAATCTGGAATCAACAAATGTTGGAGAGGGTATGGAGAAAAGGGAACTCTCCTGCACTGTTGGTGGGAATGTAAGTTGGTACAGCCACTATGGAAAACAATTTGGAGGTTCCTTAAAAAACTACAAATAGAACTACCATATGATCCAGGATTCCCACTACTGGGCATATACCCAGAGAAAACCATAATCCCAAAAGAAACTTGTACCATAATGTTTATTGCAGCACTATTTACAATAGCCAGGACATGGAAGCAACCTAAATGCCCATCAACAAAAGAATGGATAAAGAAGATGTGGCATATATATACAATGGAATATTACTTAGCTATAAAAAGGGATGAGCTGGATCTATATGTAATGAGGTGGATAGACCTACAGTCTGTCATACAGAGTGAAGTAAGTCAGAAAGAGAAAGACAAATATTGAATGCTAACTCACATATATGGAATCTAAAAATGGTACTGATGATCTCAGTGACAAGAACAAGGATGCAGATGCAGAGAATGGACTGGAGAACTCGAGGTTTGGGGGGGTGGGGGTGAAGGGGAAGCTGAGACGAAGCAAGAGAGTAGCACAGACATATATATAGTACCAACTGTAAAATAGATAGCCAGTGGAAAGTTGTTGTATAACAAAGGGAGTGCAACTCGAGGATGGAAGATGCCTTAGAGGACTGGGATGGGGGGGGACTCGAGGGAGGATGGGGGGACTTGAGGGAGGATGGGGGGGAGTCAAGGGAGGGAGGGAATACTGGGATATGTGTATAAAAACAGATGATTGAAATTGGTGTACCCCCAAAAAATAATAAATAAATAAATTTTAAAAATAGTCAAACAAATCAGTCTTCTGCTACAGTTATTATTATTTTTTAATAAATTTATTATTTATTTCTTTATTTATTTAAAAAAAAAAAAAGCTTGGTGGACTGGTGTGCCAGCAAGATAGGGAGTTTGGGGAAAAACCTGGGAAAGACGGAAAGTCAGGAGACTTTTGCCTCAGAGTGCTTGGGAGGAAAATCCCTCTTTGCAAACCCACAGGTGGCTGTGAAGTGGTGTGACTCGGGGCTGCTGGCTCCAAAAGTTCACCACTCCGAGTAAACACCAGCTGCCACTGGGTCCCACTGAACACCCACCCACCTGCAAGCCAGCCTGATCCTCCACCCCTGCCACCATGCCGCAGGCCCAGGGACTGCTGCAGAGAAAAGCTAGCCGACCCCATGCCCCACCCACTTTGGGTGCAGCTGGGTTGCACCAAACGGCTGCTCACTTGTCTTCCATCCCACTCCCCCATTCCCCCATGGCCCACAGAGCCACAGCCACCAAGGGTCCTGTGTGTAAGCAAATTATTGGCCACACACTCCTAGCAGCAGGGGAAGTCCACCAACATCTCAGGCTCACTGAACTCTGCTGCTGCAAGCAATCCCAGAGATTTTGCCCACAATAGGCTTGAAAGAACCTGCACCTGTGGATCACCTGATTAGACGAGTGTTTCTACAATGGAGACTGCAGACACAGGGGAAAACTGGGGAATGTAAGGACAAATACACACAAGACTAATACCACAACACAGTCTGAACTCTCCACAGTCCTCTCCACAGCAGGGTCAGAGCCAAACCTAGAAATATTGGAGGACTTTTTGGTATACTTATTTTATTTCTGGTTTTAGGTATTTGTTAGTTAAATATTTACTGTACATATGTGCATGCAGGTTTGCTTGTAATTGGTATGAGTACTCTCTCCTTTCTTTTCTTTGTTCTCCTGTTCTGTCTTCTCATTGGTTTCTTTTCCTCATCTCTTTCTGAAAGTGCAAGTGTGCACATCTCTTTGTGTGATTTTGACTTATTAGAGTTGCTTTCACCACCAGTCTTCAGGATCTGTCTGTCCTTTCCATTTCTTCCCTTTTTTCTTCCTTGTTTTCTTTGCTCTCATTCTACTTCCTTTTGCTCTGAGCCATGCAGCTTCCAGGGTCTTGGTGCCCCAGCCAGGGCTAAACCTGGACCTCTGAGAAAGCAGAGCAGAGTCTAGGACATTGGACCACCAGAGAATTCCTGACCCCATGGAATATTAATCAGCAGGTGCTCCCCCAGAATTCTTATTCTCAATAACAAGTTCCAAACACAATCAAAGGCCAGCAATCTCCAGTTCTTGACACCTCAAGCCAAATGGAACAGAGATAAGAGGAATTTCTACTAAGCAGAATATGGAAAGGAGGCAGCAAACATGACAAATTAGACAAATTGAGGAAACAAATAAACACACTGCAGGCAAAGGAGCAAGATAAAAATCCACAAGACCAAATAAATGAAGAAGAAATTGGAAAATTGCCTGAAAAAGAATTCAGAGTAATGATAGTAAAGATGATCCAAAACCGCAATAAAAAAATAGAGAAAATACAAGAAACAGTTAAGGACCTAGAAGAACTAAAGAGCAAACAAACAGTAATGAATAACACAATAAATGAAATTAAAAATACTCTAGATGGTATAAACAGCAGATTAACTGAGGTAGAAGAATGAGTAAGTGAGTTGGAAGATAGAATGGGAAAAATAACTTCCACAAAGCAGAAAAAAATAAAAAAGAATAAAGAGAATGGAAGACAGTCTCAGAGACCTCAGGGATAATATTAAGTGTACCAACATTTGAATCATAGGTGTCCCAGAAGAAGAAGAAAAAAATAAAGGGTCTGAGAAAACATTTGAGGAGATTATGGGGTAAAACTTCCCCCACATTGGAGAGGAAATAGTAAACCAAGTCCAAGAAGTGCAGAGAGTCCCATATAGAAAAACCCAAGGAGAAACACACCAAGGCACATATTAATCAAACTAATGAAAATTAAACACAAAGAAAAAATATTAAAAGCAGCAACAGAGAAGCAAAAAATAACATATAAGGATATATGTTATATTTCCTTAAGGAAAACCCATAAGGATAACAGCTGATCTTTCTGCAGAAACTCTGGGTGCCATAAGGGAGTGGCAGGGGATAGTTAAAGTCTTGAAAGAGAAAAACTTACAGCCAAGAAAACTCTACCCAGCAATAATCTCATTCAGATTTGATGGAGAAACCAAAATCTTTAAAGACAAGCAAAAGTTAAGAGAATTCAGCACCATTAAATCAGCCTTACAACAACTGCTAAAGGAACTGCTCTAGGCAGTAACACAGACAAGGAAAAAACTTACAAAAACAAACCCAAAACAATTAAGAAAATGGTAATAGGAACATACATGTCAGTAATTACATTAAATGTTAATGGATCAAACACTCCAATCAAAAGACACAGACTGGCTGAATGGATACAAAAGGAAGACACATATATGCTGCCTACAAGAAACCCACTTTAGACCTCGGGAAACATACAGACTGAAAAGTAAGGGGATGAAAAACAAATTCCATGCAAATGGAAGTCAAAAGAAAGCTGGAGTAGCAATACTCATATCAGATAAATTAGATTGAAAGTAAAGACTATTACAAGACACAAGGAAGGACACTACATAAGGATCAAGGGATCAATCCAAGAAGAACATATCACAATGGTAAATATCTATGCAGCCAATATAGGAGCACCTCAATGCATAAGGCAAATGCTAACAGCCATAAAAGGGGAAATCGACAATAACACAATAGTAGTAGGAGACTTTAACACCCCACTTACACCAATGAAGAGATCATCCAAACAGAAAAAAAATAAGGAAACACAAGCTTTAAATAACACATTAGCCCATCTTGACTTAAATAATATTTATAGAACATTCCATCCAAAAACTACAGAATACACTTTCTTCTCAAGTGCACATGGAATATTCTCCAGGATAGATCATATCTTGGGTAACAAATCAAGCCTCAGTAAATTCAAGAAAATCAAAATCTTATCAAGCATCTTCTCTGACCACAATGCCATGAGACTAGATATCAATTACATTTAAAAAAAACTGTAAAAAAATACAAACAAATTGAGGCTAAACAATTTGCTAATAACAACCAAGAAGTCACTGCAGAAATCAAAGAGAAAATCAAACACTACCTAGAAACAAATGACAATGAAAACACCAGGAGCCAAGACCTATGGGACACAGCAAAAGCAGTTCTAAGAGGGAAGATTATAGCAATACAGTCCTACCTCAGGAAACAAAAAAAAATTCGAATAAACAACCTAACCATACTCTTAAAACAGTTAGAGAAAGAAGAACAAAAAAACCCCAAAGTGAGCAGAAGGAAAGACATCATAAAGATCAGATTAGAAATAAATGAAAAAGTAATGAAGGCAACAATACAAAAGATCAATAAAACTAAAAGCTGCTTCTTTGAGAAGATAAATAAAACTGGGAAAACACTAGCCAGACTCATCAGGAAAAAACAGGGAGAAGATGCAAATCAACAGAATTAGAAATGAAATAGAAGTAACAGCCAACACTGAAGAAATCATGAGAGACAAGCAACTATGTGCCAATAAATTGGATAACCTGGAAGAAAGGGATAAATTCTTAGAAACATACAACCTTCCAAGACTGAACCAGGAAGAAAGAGAAAATATGAACAGACCAATCACAAGGTCTGAAATTGAAATTGATTAAAAATCTCCCAACAAACAAAAGCCCAAGGACAGATGGTTTCATAGGTGAATTCTATCAAACATTTAGAGAAGAGCTAACACCTATCCTTCTCACACTCTTCCAAAATATAGCAGAAGGAGGAACACTCCCAAACTCATTCTATGAGGCCACCATCACCCTGATACCAAGCCAGAAAAATATGTCACAAAAGAAGAAAATTACAGGCCAATATCATTGATGAACGGAGATGCAAAAATCCTTAAAAAATAAGAGCAAAAAGAATCCAACATCACATGACAAAGATCATACACTATGGTCAAGTGGGGTTTACCCCTGAAAGTCAAGCATTCTTCAATACATGCAAATCAATGAATGTGATATATCATATTAACAAATTGAAGAATAAAAACCATATGATCATATCAATAGATGCACAAAAAGCTTTTTACAAAGTTCAATATCCATTTATGATAAAAACTCTCCAGAAAGTGGGCACAGAAGGATATTACCTCAACGTGATAAAAGCCATATAGGACAAACCAACAGCCAACATAGTTCTAAATGGTGAAAAACTGAATGCATTCCCGCTAAAGACAGGAATAAGACAAGGGTGCCCACTCTCACCACTATTTTTCAACATAGTTTTGGAAGATTTAGCCACAGCAATCAGAGAAGGAAATGAAATAAAAGGAATCCAAATTGGAAAAGATGAAAATATGTCACTCTTTGCAGATGACATGTTATTATATACAGAAAACCCTAAAGATTCTACCAGAAAACTGCTAGCACTAATCAATGAATTTAGTAAAGTAGCAGGATACAAAATTAATGCACAGAAATCTCTTGCATTCCTATACACTAACAATGAAAGAGCAGAAAGAGAAATTAAGGAATCACTCCCAGTCACCATTGTAACCAAAAGGGTAAAATACTTAGGAGTAAACCTGCCTAAGGAGGCAAAAAACCTGTACACAGAAAACTATAAGACACTGATAAAAGAAATCAAAGATAACAAAAAGAGATGGAGGGACATACCATGTTCCTGGATTGGAAGAATCAGCATTGTGAAAATGACTATCCTACCCAAAGCTATTTACAGATTCAATGCAATCCCGATCAAATTACCAATGGCATTTTTCACAGAACTAGTACAAGAAATTTTATGATTTGAATGGAAACACAATAGACCCTGAATAACCAAAGCAATCTTGGGAAGGAAAGATGGAGTTGGAGGAATCAGGCTCCCTGACTTCAAACTATACTACAAGGCTTCAGTGATCAAGATAGTATGGTACTGGCACAAAAACAAAAACATAGATCAATGGAACACAATAGAAAACCCAGAGATAAATCCATGCACATATGGGCTGTTCATCTTTGACAAAGGAGGCAAGAATATACAATGTAAAAAAGACAGCCTCTTCAATAAGTGGTGCTGGGAAAATTGGACAGCTACATGTAAAAGAATGAAAGTAGAACATTTCCTAACACCATACACCAAAATAAACTCCAAATGGATTAAAGACCTAAATGTAAGGCCAGACACTATAAAACTCCTACAGGAAAACATAGGTAGGACACTCTATGACATAAATCAAGGCAGGTTCCTTTTTGACCCACCTCCTAGAATAATGGAAATAAAATCAAGAATAAACAAATGGGACCTAATGAAACAAAATCTTTTGCACAGCAAAAGAAATCATAAACAATACTAGAAGACCACCCTCAGAATAGGAGAAAATACTTGCCAACGAGCAACGGACAAAGGATTAATCTCCAAAATATACAAGCAGTTCATGCAGCTTAATACCAAAAAAGTAAATAACCCAATCCACAAATGGACAGAAGACCTAAATAGAAATTTCTCCAAAGAAGACATGCAGATGGCTAACAAAGACACGAAAAGATGCTCAACATCATTAATCGTTAGAGAAATGTAAGTCAAAGCCACAATGAGGTATCATCTCACATCAGTCAGAATGGCCATCATCAAAAAAACTAAAAACAATAAATGCTGGAGAAAGTTTGGAGAAAATAGAACCCTCCTGCACTGTTGGTGGGAATGTAAGTTGGTAGAGCCACTATGGAAAACAGTTGGGAGTTCATTATAAAACTAAAAATGGAACTACCATATGACCCAGCAATCCCACTACTGGGCATATACCCAGAGATAACCATAGTCCAAAATGAAACATGTACCATATTGTTCATTGCAACACTGTTTACAATAGCCAGGATATGGAAGCAACCTAAATGCCCATCAACAGATGAATGGATAAAGAAGATGTGGCACATATATACAATAGAATATTACTCAGCCATAAAAAAAGAATGAAATTGAGTAATTTGTAATGAGGTGGATAGACCTGGAGTCTGTCATACAGAGTGAAGTAAGTCAGAAAGAGAAAAACAAATACCATATGCTAACTCATATATATGGAATCTAAAAAAAAAAAAAAATGGTACTCACGAAGCCAGTGACGGGTCAAGAGTAAAGATGCAGAAGTAGAGAATGGACTTGAGGACACAGGTTTGGGGGGCACAACGGGAAAGCTTGGATGAAGTGTGAGAGTATCTTTGACATATATACAGCACCAAATGTAAAATAGATAAGTCATGTGAAGTTCCTGCATAACATAAGGAGACAAACTCGATGATGGGTGATGACTTAGAAGGCCAGGATAGGGAAGGTGGGAGGGAGTTGTGGGAGGGTGTGGATATGTGTATAAATACAGCTGATTCATTTTGGTGTACCTTAAAAATTGGCACAGCAGTTAAAGCAATTATATTCCAATAAAGAGCTTAAATAAAAAAATAAGAGGAAGGGGAAAGAATACAGAAAAACAGAAGAGCCACATAGAAATAGAAATATAAAAAAATAATAACAAATATATTAAAGAAAAGCAATGAAAAGAAAAAAAAGACAAGCAAAGCTCCAGAGAAATGTTGAAAACAAAAACAAACAAAAACGGAAACAAGGAAACATACACATTCAAAAGAAACAAAAAAAGAACCAAATAAAACAAAAAGCAAGAGAACAACCAGATATACAGAAGAACACAAAAACAAAATCAAATAATTAGAATCAGAACTAAGAAAAACACAAAACCTAAAAACAAAGCCAAAGCAGTGTGGCAACTGAAGAATAAAGCAAGGAAGCAGAACAGGCCAATGAAGATGATTAGAAGAAAAATTATCTCCAAAATACACAAGCAGCTCATGCAGCTCAATATCAGTAAAACAAAAAACCCATTCCAAAAATGGGTGGAAGACCTAAGTAGACATTCCTCCACAGAAGACATACAGATGGCCAACAGACACATGAAAAGATACCCAATATCACTTATCATTAGAGAAATGCAAATCAAAACCACAATGAGGTATCACCTCACACCAGTCAGAATGGCCATCATCAAAAAATCTAGAAACAATAAATGCTGGAGAGGGTGTGGAGAAAAGGGAACCCTCCTGCACTGTTGGTGGGAATGTAAAATGATATAGCCACTATGGAAAACAGTATGGCATGTCCTTAAAAATCTAAAAATAGAACTACCATATGACCCAGCAATCCCAATACTGGGCATATAAGAAAAAAAACATAATTCAAAAAGATACATGTATCACAATGTTCATTGCAGCATTATTTACAATAGCCAGGACATGGAAGCAACCTAAATGTTTATTGACAGATGAATGGATAAAGAAGATGTGGCACATATATACAATGGAATATTACTCAGCCATAAAAAGGAATGAAATTGAGCTATTCCTAGTGACGTGGATGGACCTAGAGTCTGTCATACAGAGTGAAGTAAGCCTGAAAGAGAAAAACAAATACCATTAGGTAACACATATGTATGGAATGTAGAAAAATTGTACTGATGAACCTAGTGGCAGGGTAGGAATAGAGATGCAGATGTAGAGAACAGACTTGAGGACACCAGAGGGAGGGGAAGCTGGGACGTAGTGAAAGAGTAGCATCGACATATACACACTACCAAATGTAAAGTAGATGGCTAGTGGGAAGCTACTACAGAGCACAGGAAGACCACCTTGATGCTTTGTGAAGACTTAAAGGGGTGGGATAGGGAGGTTGGGAGGGAGGCTCAAGAGGGAGGGAATATGGGAATATATGTATACATGTGGCTCTTTCACTTTGCTGTACAGCAGAAACTGACACAATGGTGTAAAGCAATTATACTCCAATAAAGATTTAAAAAAAAAAAGCCCATGAGAACAACTGTATGAGAAGATAGTCAGTCTACCTGAAAAAAGAACTAAGAGTAATAATAGTAAAGATGATTCAAAAATCTCAGAAAAAGAATGGAAACACAGACCAAGGAGATATAAGAAATATTTTTTTTAAAGAAGACATTTGATGAAAAATGCACTAGAGGGAAAGAGAAAGGGGAAGAGCCTGAGAAAATATTTGAAGAGATTATAGCTTCCCTAACAGGAGAAAGGAAACACTCGCCTGAGTCCCATACGAGATAAACCCAAGGAGGAACACACTAAAACATACAGTAATCAAACTGATACAAAAAATATATATATTAAAAAATAACAAGGGAAAAGCAACAAATAATATACAAGGGAATGATAGCCATAATGTTATCAGCTGATTTTTCAGTAGAAACTCTGAAGGCCAGAAGAGTGGGGCTCACTATATTTAAAGTGATTAAAGGGAAAAAAACCTACAACCAATAAAATACCCAGCAAGACTTTCATTCAGATTCAATAGAGAAATTAAAAGCTTTTACAGACAGACAAGCAAAAGTTAAAAGATTCAGCACCACCAGACCAGCTTTGTAATAAGTGCTAAAGGAAATTCTCTAGGTGGAAAAAAAAAAAAAAAAAGGCCACAACTAGAAATAAGAAAATCATCAAATTACCAATGGTGTTTTGCACAGGACTAGAACAAAAAAGAACAAAAATTTTTTTACAATTTCTATGGAAACCAAAAGAAGGCCTCAAATAGCAAAAGCAATCTTGGCGGGGGGCAGGCGGGGTTGCACAGGCCCCAAAATGGAGCTGGAGGAATCAGGCTCCCTGACCTCAGACTACAGGGCTAAGGTAATCAAGACAGTATGGTACTGGCACAAAAACAGAAATATAGATCAATGGAATAGGATAAACCAATGCACTTATGGTCACCTAATCAATGACAAAGGAGACAAGAATATACAAAGGAGCAAAGACAGCCTCTTCAATGAGAGTGCTGGGGGACTTCCCTGGTGGGGTAGTGGTTAAGAATTCACCTGCCAGTGCAGGGGACATGGGTTCGATCCATGGTCCGGGAAGATCCCACATGCTGTGGAGCAACTAAGCCTGTGTGCCACAACTACTGAAGCTCATGCACCTAGAACCTGTGCTCCAAAACAAGAGAAACCACTGCAATGAGAAGCCCGCACAACACAACGAAGAGTAGCCCCCACTCACCATAACTAGAGAAAGCCTGCATGCAACAACAAACACCAAAAGCAGTCAATAAATACACTGATTAATTAATAAGAAGTGCTGGGGAAACTGGACAGCTACATGTAAAAGAATGAAATTAGAACATGCCCTATCTCCACACACAAAAAAATAAACTCAAGTGAATTAAAGACCTAAATGTAAGGTCAGACACTATAAAGCTTTTAGAGGAAAACACAGGCAGCACACTCTTTGACAAATATTTTTGACTCACCTCCTAGAGTATTGAGACTAAAAACAAAACTAATGGGACCTAATGAAACTTAAAAGCTTTTGAACAGCAAAAGGCACCATAAACAAGAGGAAAGGACAACTCTCAGAATGGGAGAAAATATTTGCCAGTGAAGGAACTGACAAAGGATTAATCTCCCAAATACACAAGCAGCTCATGCAGGTCAATAAAAAAAAAAAAAAAAAAAAGCCAAAAATGGGTGGAAGACATTCTAAATAGACATTTCTCCAAATAAGACATGCAAATAGCCAAAAAGCACATGAAAAGGTGTTCAACCTCAATAATCTACAATGAGATATCACCTCATGCTACTCAGAATGGCCATCACCACAAAATCTAGAAACAATAAATGCTGGAGAGGGTGTGGAGAAAAGGGAACCCTCCTGCACTGTTGGTGGGAATGTAAATTTGTACAGCCACTATGGAGAACAGTATGGAGGTTCCTTAAAAAATTAAATATACAAGTACCATATGACCCAGCAATCCCACTCCTGGGCATATACCCAGACAAAACCACAATCTGAAAAGATACATGTACCAATGTTCACTGCAGCACTGTTTACAATAGCCAGGACATGGAAGCAACCTAAATGCCCATCAACAGATGAATGGATAAAGATGTATACATGTATACAATGGAATATTACTCAACCATAAAAAGGAACAAAGTTGGGTCATTTGTAGAGATGTGGATGGACCTAGAGACTGTCATACAGACTGAAATCAGAAAGAGAAAACCAAACACTGTATGCTAATGCATATATATGGAATCTAAAAAAATGGTACCGATGAACCCAGTGGCAGGGCAAGAATAAAGACACAGACATAGAGAACGGAGTTGAGGACAGGGGGGACGGGGGTGAAGGTGAAGCTGGGATGAAGTGAGAGAGTAGCATTGCTGCCATTGACATATATACACTACAAAATGTAAAATAGATAGCTACTGGGAAGCTGTTGCATAACACAGGGAGATCAGCCAGTTTGATGCATAGTGATGCCCTAGATGGGTGGGATAGGGAAGGTGGGAGGAAGGCTCCAGAAGGAGGGGATATGGGGATATATGTATAAATACAACTGATTCACTTTGTTGTACAGTGGAAACTGGCACAACATTGTAAAGCAATTATACTCCAATAAAGATCTGAAGGAAAAATAAAATAAAATAAAATGAAATAAATAAAATAAAAGAGAAAAAACAGAACAACAGAAAAGCAAAGTAAAAATTGAAATATTAAAACAAATTAAAAATATACTGAGGAAAAATAAGAAAAAAATAAGGCAAAAGAACACAGCACAACAACAAAAAACTAAAAATAGAAATATACTAAAAAATAAAAACAGAAAGTAAATATGTTATAAAACACAAAGATCCCAAAAGACTAAAGTAAAATATAAATACTAAAACAACAGCTATAGCAAACAGACAAACAAAAAAACAAAAGAAAACAAAAAGCCAGAACCAACAACAGAATGGATGAAAACAATAATATTAATAATAATAATTATTATGTTTCCTTGGGGTGTCAGCTGTAAGTGTCCTTGCCCACACCTTGAGCCACAGGCTACCTCCACCTCCCCAAGAGACCTTCCTCTGCCTCTGGGTTGGATTCTGGACCTGCTGTGGGCCCTATGGGGACCACTAAGACTCTGATCTGACCCAAGTTCTGTATGTGATTGCCCCCAAAGTCCACGGCTGCCAGAAATAGACCGTTTTAATTTGTGGGAACACTCACTGTCTACTCAGATACTCCATAGAGTATGGAACTATATCCAACAGGGTCTACCTAGTTGATCATGAGGATTTAATCTGCAGCCTGTGCAGATAATGGATTTTTTATCTTCTTCCTTAGTCACCCCATCCCTGTGGTTCAAGTTTGGTTTTATCCCCACCTCTGCATGTGGTCCACCCACAGGAGTCTGTCCTGTGGTTGCCTTTGATCTCTTCAGTTTGCCCCAGTGAGTATAGGGAGCAGAGGTGATATGACTGCTTGGATCATGGGAGCACTGGCAATGCCAAATGTGCAGGGAAGCCGGAGGCCACACGCACAAGAGATATGGCCCTAATGAGGGCCTTTTCTTGCACCCCGTGTAAGGTGCATGAAGGCCATCCCTGGCCAGGCTTTTTCTGGCACCCAGCAACAAGCATAGGAGGGCCAGCCCTGAGAGAGTTTCTTTCATTGTCCGTTGGTAGGCACTGGTGTGTGGGGAAAGAGTGGCTACAATGGTGGCTCCATGCACTATGTGTGACTCAGCAGTAGTGCCCTACTTCCATGGCAGTCTGGTCTTCCTCTGTAGGCCTTCCCTACTATGGATTTTCTCCCTCCCATTCCCTCTGCCCATCTTCCCACAGCCAACAACAGTTCTCACCCTGGGCCTGTTTTTCAATCCCCATGCTCCAGCTCCCAGCCCCCTTGCACACCTGTGAATACATGTCCCAAGTCTGGGGAACATGGGACCAAGGTACAGACCATCTGTGTAGTTCTCACTCTGTCCTGTCTGCCACAGATTGGCCATTTCACTCCCCTCAAACAGCCTCAAATGCTTCCCTTCTGGTCCAATTGATTTCTCCATCAGAGAGGGAGTTTCCCCTGATTCGGGAAAGTCTCCTCTGCTTCAGCTCCCCTGCCCTGGCATGCAAGTCCTGTCCTGCTTCCTCTCCTCTTCCTTCTCCCTTCTTTTTTTCATCCTACCCAGTTATGCAGGGATCTCTATAGTCTTTCCCAGTGTCCAAGGTCTTCTGCTAGTGTTCAGTTCATGTTCTGTGAGAATTTTAGCATCTATAATTTTATTCCTGATGCATTCATGAAGAGAGATGAACTCCACATCCTTCTAATCACAATGACTCTATTTCCAAATAAGGTCACATTCTGAGGTACTGGGAGTTAGGACTTCAACATATGAATTGGGCAGGAAGGGGAGCACACAGTTCAGTCCATAGAGGCTCAAAGCCCCCACAAAATCAGAATTAAATAATCTGAAAGGGTATGCTCTAAAAAATACATACTTTTCCACTGAAACACAAATTTCTTCCTTACAGAAATGTGTAGAGAAATTCCATAAAGCAATTTCAAGAAATATTGGAAAAGTGATACCCAGACACCTGGATATTCAGAACTTTCCCCCCCATTTCTCTGTACATGTCAAAAGAGTGTAAATTCTGTCCTGCTGATCATTCTCTAATAACCCAAAGGGAAGAAACAGTCACAACTCAAAAAGGGTAAGGAAATTGCCCATTGCTGCAAATTTCCCCACTTGCCTAGAAATCTTATTCAGCTAACTTGTTCTTAATGAATGGAAGGTGATTAGACTGGGTTGGGGAAAAAAAGGAATCTTTGTTATGATAACAATAATTCATTAATATAGTGTTTTCAAATGTAATTCTCATGACCTTTTGAGGTTAGTAGTTTGGGTCCCATTTTATAAATGAGAGAACTGAAATCAAAAGATTTAAATAAACTCCCTAGAGCCAGAAAGCTATACACAGGATGTACAGCAAGTATCCTTACTCAGTTTTGTTGAGTTAAAACAAATAGACTGCCAGTTATTTCTTCACCAAAAATACATTTATTCAGAACCAGCAGAAAATTGCAATTTAGGGTCTTCAGCCATGGTGAGCCACACAAGTCCCCAGCAAAAATGGAGAGGAGAAATTTTTTATGTGGGGTTGGGTGGGAAGGGAGGAGTTGGGAGGACTATAGCAAACCAAGAGTCCATGGCTTTTCATTTGCTGAATTGTAATAATCTCTCATTTGCTGAGTTCTTGCCTGAAAAGAAGAGGAAATCTTTCCTCTTGTTGGGTTCTGCTACCATTGTAGGGCATGGAACTCCCCCTTCTGGTTTCCCAATTCTATTTAATTGATATTTATGTTTATTAATTTTTCATATTTCCCCTTTCTAATCGATATTTTTCTCTGAAAACATTGCTGATCAGGAGTCAGTTTTCCTGGTGTCAGTGGCTTTTTGTCCCTTAATGTCATGAAGGACTTTTTCTGGTGTAGTGGCCCACATAGGAGGGAAAGTGTACGGATTGGAAACCTATTGAGGTCACATTTGAATAACAAGGAAGGGCAGAAAGAACTCAGGCACTTTTTCTTTAAAGTCCACATGTTACCAAGAGCATAGAAATTGGAGATCACTTGAAGTGTTATGTCATCATCAAAAGTTTGATGACAAACTTCCAATAGGTCTGGTTGGGATATCTTGGGAAAGCGGGCTCTCTTATCAGATGTCATCTGCTTTAATTTGGAGAAATCTTTACTTCCCACTCACCAAATGATATGCAGTTCCAATCAGTGTTTGGTGCCATCTTTACATGTGTCAGGTGAGTCCAAGAGTCTATTTTCTGGAGTTTGGCAGCAGAAGAGTTGGTTACTAGTACCTGTTAGGGGCCTTTCCACTTGAAGAGAGTCCTTCTGGAGGTATCTTTTCTAATAGATGAAATCTCCATGTTGCAAGGCATGATGTTCAAGGTCATTGTCTCCTGAGGGTTCACTCTGAAAAGACCATGTTACCAAAACATGACTATTTTCAACAGAAGCAATTAGGCCTTTGCAGTATTGAATTCTCTCTCCTTTTATTGGTTGTGGGTCAAAAGATGCAGGAGCCAAGTGCATTGGGCATCCCATGACTATCTCAAAAGGTGAAAGGTTTATGAGTCCCAAAAAGGGTGGATCTAAGATTTAAAAGGGTCAACAGCAGTGCTTTTAGCCAAGGTATTTGAAGGGTCTCTACAAATTTTGCCAGTTGAGTCTTAACGCCCTTAGTGCATTTGACTAAACCAGAGAGGACTGAGTGGAAGTGTTGTAAAACCAGCCAAACAGCACAGACTAGTTGAAGTACCTGATCACTAAAGTAGATTCCTTCATCATCAGGGAGTTAGAGAGGAGTACTCAGGTAGGAATAATCTTTTCCAAAAGGATATTAGCCATAGAAGAGGCAGTAGACTGCCTGCAAGAGAAGGCTTCAGTCCAGTGTGAAAGCATACAGACCATGACTAAAACACATTTCTATCCATGAGGTAGATAAAGTTATATGGAATCCATTTGCCATACCTTGAATAGTCCATTAGACAGTTTAAAATGTCTGAGAGCAGTACAAACAGGCTTCCTTGGGTTGTACTTCAAACAAGTGGAACAAGTGAGGCAGGTGCTTTTTGCATTCCTGTTAATGTTTCACTGCCCAATATTGACTCATGAATACTATTATTTTGTCAGTTTACCAATATTTTGATGCATGTACCATGGTGAAGAGTGGGCATTTTAGAGTCTCTGATAGGACTGGAATATTATTTGGCCCAAACAAGGGCTTCTCTTTTAATAAAACCAATAATTATTGACTTTCCAATCTTTTTTCCCCTATCTGAGGCCAAATGTTGGGCTTCTCTAGCCAGTTTTTAGAAGTTATCATTTGGGGAAATATCCCTTTGGACCATGACAGAGGTTTAGCTGCTCTTGGTTCCTTTAAGGGTAGCATTTCTTGCAAAAATGTCAGCAAAGTGATTTCCCTTAGTTTCCAGAGAGTCAAGTTTAGAATGCTGCAGAATCATAATAGCTAAAGTGCCAGGTAAAAAATATTGTATCCAGTAATTTCTGTATATAGGGACCATTTTAAATTTTATTTCTGCTGGAAGTAAGGAAGGCATGTTGCTTCCACAACATTCCAAAATCATGAGCTATCCTGAAAGCATATCTAGTTATCAGTATGAATATTGGCAGTTTTGCCCTTGGCTAAAGTGTAAACTCATGTAAGAGCATATAATTCAGCTGTTGGGCTGAAGTAGTCATAGGTAAAGATGCTGTCTCAACAACATCAAAAAGAGTTGTAATAGCATACCCAGCACAATACTTGCCATTGTCAACTTTTAAATAAGAACCATCAGTGTATGATGAGAAGTCAGCACTACCCAAAGTAATTTCCTGCAGATCACCACCAGGAGTCAGGAGGTGATCCATCAGCATTAAGCAGTCATGAAGGACTTTGTCTGCAAAGGAGGAGAGAAGTAGCAGAGTTAAGATTATTACAAAGTGAAAGAGTTATGTTAATAAAGAGCAGTTAATAAAAGGACTTCATAGAAGGTGAAGTGGCTGGCTGAAAAATGTTAAATGTAATGAGAATTCAGGAAGCTTCTACTGCATGATGTACAAAAATGGTTAAAGAGGGTCCCACAACAATTTTTTCAGTGGCCTGAACCAAAAAGGCAGTGGCAGCAATGGCTCTAAAGCAAGAGGGGTATCCTTGTGCCAGAGGATCCCATTGCTGGCTATAATATCCTATGAGTATAAGGTGGTCCTTATGTTTTTGGGTGTTTATCCCAAGAGCATTGCTTTCCTTTTCATATACAAAAAGGAAAATGGGAATCTGATCATTGGGATGCAATGCTCAAGAGCAAGTGGGTTTATCAAATTCTCATTTAAGGCATTAAAATCTATGTCATCTGCTTCTTCTCATAAAATTAGGTTGAGGTTGTTATTCTTTACGAAAACATACACAGTTTTGACCATAAGAGAGAAGTTTGGAATCCAATTTTGGCAATAACCAACTAGCCTGGGAAAACCTCACAGTTGGCACTTAGTTTTGGGTTTGGAGAAACTTAGGACACCATGAAGTCTATCTGGATCTAGTTGTAGCCCTTGCTCTGTTATCAGATGGCCTAAATGTCAAGTCTGGGCCTGAGCAAATTGCAATCTTTCCTTGGTTACCTTAGGTGTCTTTAAAGCTAAAAGCTTTAGCAAGTGGATACTGTCTTCCCATTAAGAGGCCATGAAAAGTAGAGGAAAAAAGCAAATCATCCCATATTGTGACAAAGTAGAGCCCCTAGGAAATTTTATATCATCCAAATCATCTTTCAGGATTTGTGAGAAATAAGGACTCTCACTAAAACCCTGAGGCATTACTATCCATGTAAGTTGTTTTCCTTCCCAACTGAAGGTCAAAGTGTAGGATATCTTCATCAACTGGAATATTAAAGAATGCAATACATAAACAAGTTACAATAAAAAATGTTCTTCCTATGATGAATGGGTGTTAGTGACATATGAGGATTAGGAACGACATGATGTCAAGATATAACGGTGTTGTTTATTGCTTGGAGGTCCTGGACAAACCACCGTCCTCAACCCATAGGTTTTCTCACCAGCAAAATAGGAAAGTTATGGGGACTAGTACAAGGGATAATGAGACTTTGAGCCTTCTAATATTCTTTTATGAGCTTTATACCTTGAAGGACTTCTTTACTTATATGACATTGATTAATTCTGAGGAGAAGTTTTGAGGAATCTATCTGCATCTTGATGGGAGGTGTGCTATAAATTTTGCCAGTATCAGTTGGAGATTTTGCCCATAATAAGGGTGGTAGCTGATTCAAAATAAATGATCAGTGTTTCCAGAATCATCTCTAGTCCTATCAGAGATGGAGCAAATAAAAGATGTCAAAAAGTCATTGAATTCACCTGATTGGCTGCTTTGATGACTACTGTCAAGTTCTAGAATTATTTCCCCCTTTTGGAATAAAGAAATTCTGGTATGATTCTTCTCTAAGAAGTTCTCAAAATGGACAGAGATGGAGGAACTAAAAAGAAAAAGGTGTGTATCTCTCAAGGGGCGTAAACAAAAGTGAATAGGTTCAGAAACAGCAACCTCTTCAGGTTCATTAGAGACCCCCACTATTTGAACTATTTTAGTACTCCAAGGCAGGAGCTGCTTTATAATAATGCTGAGAGTGTGGCTCCGGTGTTAATTAGAACTGTAAGAGATTCATTCCAATCTGGAGAATGATTCTCCAGGCCAATTAGGAGGGAAGATTAGGAAGAGCCACTGTAGTTCCTCGGCACCCCATCGTTGAGAATTGGAAGGACTTTGTAAAGGCTAGTTAGAGGGCTGAAGATGATTGATGTGCTTAAACTTGGAATAATCTCTTTTCCAATGTCCTGTCTTTTTTCAATAATAGCAGAAACTAGAAAGGTTTTGTTTTTGTTTAGGGGCCTTCATTTCCTTGAGTTGAAGATTAAGAATTTTAGCAGCCTTCATTTTAGGTTACTCATCTGGAGTGTGAGAGAGCTGGCTTACCAGATTAAATCTGGAGTGGACATATTTTCCCATTCCATCCTGGTCCTCTTTTCTAGAAGGAAGAGGTCCTGGTTCAACCCATTAATAAACACAGAGTTAAAAGCTACCCAGGCGGAATCAACATCTGAAGGAAGACTAGAATTTAAAAAAAAAAATCAGTCTGAAGTCAATTGTAATAGTTATGAACAGCTTCATCAGATTTTTGTGAGAAAGCCTGAATTTTGTTCCAATCAACAGGTTTTGGAAAATCCCTAAGAATTGCCTGATGAAGTCACCTAGTGATTGCCCGAGCCTGGTCTCCCAGTTGTAATTGTAGAAAACTTTCAGGATTTTCCCAGTGCTGGCTCTGGCATTCACTAGCAACCATATGAACTAGTTAATATAAGTCAGAGAAACCAGGTTAATAAATTAGAATTACTGTATTAAATCCCTCAGCAAATCAGTAAGGATCTTCAATTACTTTGGGAAAGTCTTTGACTATGGCTTTCAGTTCAGCTTAGTCCAGGGGATATAAGAAATTAAGGGTTTAGCCTCTGTATCCTCAGAAGGCTTAATTCTAAAGGGACAAGGTTCTGATAGATTCAGAGGAAAAGTGAGGGGGAGAGTTTCAGAGAAAAAGGGAAGTTCAGTGAGACAATTAGTATGGGGAACTGAGGGTATAGAGGAGGTGTAGGCAGTATAGAGGGGGAAGAGAAAGATGGCACTGGAGGCAGGACCTGAGAACTGGAGGTAAAGCCTGAGACAAAGGAGCCAGGGAAGAACATGAGGCTTCAGAAGCCATTTTACCTTTCTTTGTTTGTTTGCCTCAGTTAATCTTAAAATATTATTTGACAGGGAGCCAATTTAGGCTCCTGATAATGTTTGGAAGTCTCAAAATACCAATTGAAATAAGGATTCCATTCAGCTTTAGACATTTTAGAGCTATAGTTGCCTAATTTGATTTTAAGAAAAGTAAGTTTGGGGATTCCAAAAGTTCCCCTTAATGGTCATTGATATTCTAAATTGCCTTTGATTAGGTCAGTCCATTTAGTTAGAAGTGATCATGAAGAAGAACCATGGTTTTCAAACATAAAATCAACCAGGGCCTCTGTGGGAGGATACCCTCGAAATATTTAAATAACTAGATCCCATTTCTCAGAAGTTTTTCTCTAGAATAAGAGAATAATTTTCCAACAGCCTAAACAGCTCAAATAGCCCAAATGGCTTGCATGCTTAATATCGGCCAGTTCTGAAAAAACAATCTGTTGCTGGAGGAGCCAGGCCAAAAGCTGCTCAGCACAATTCCAGTAGAATAGTCCCTATTCCAGAGGGAATTGGGCTGAAGCCTGAACTGGCACAGCTCCAACAAAACGTCCTCTGTTCCAGGGAATGGGCTTAAGGATAGCCTGTCCCCAGTTGGAACAGTCCGATCTCAAAACCAGGCCTAAGTATTAACAGGTACTCATATACAAAACAAGTCCTTAACAGAAAGGAAAAAACCTTAAAACAGATCCCAAAATAAACCTGGAGGGCTTCAAAATGCAAAAGGGGCAGAAGCTTGGATTCAGGAGAAATACTTACCCTCAAACTCCAGGCTCAATGAGAAAAGCAGTAAGCAACCAGTCTTGGACTCATCCAGGGTCCTCTCTGGATTCCCATGCAGGACACCAAAATGTTGACCTAAAGCAAATAAATTGCCAGTTATTTCTCCAGCAAAAAATGAGTTTATTTGGGCTCAGCAAAGAATTTCAGTCTAAGATCTGCAACCATGGCAAGCCACATTCACGTCCTCAGCAAAAATGGAAAGGAGAACTCTTTTATAAAGGAGGAAAGGAAGTTGGGAGGGTTTTAGTAAATAAACAGTCTGTGGCTTTTCATTGACTAGGTGGTGACTGTCTCTCATTGTCTGAGCTCTTGCCAGGAAAGAAGAGGAAATCTTTCTTCTTCCAGTTGGGCTCTGCTATGGTCATAGGGTAATGAGAGCTCCCTCTTCTGGCATCCCAGCTCTATTTAATTGAGGTTTCCGTTTATTAATTTCTTACAGCTTCATCTTATTATTTTCCTGCTTCCTTTTTCCCTTTGTCTAAATTTTCCTATTGATTATTTAAACTGATTATTAGCATTTGTTTCTCATGCTATGTTTAAATGCTTTGTTGAAATGGAGCAAGGAATAAATAAGTTAAAAGCCAGATGACCAGAATTTGAATGCAGTACTTCTGTCTACATCAACATAGATACTAAGACAGTAAGCCAGGTCCTTCAAACATCACCCCCATCCCCACACCAGACTCCTCTCAGTGGGTCTGGTGAACAGGGCTTGTGGGTAAAACTGTTCTCAGAACCCTAGATAAAACTGACAAGTGGTAGGTAAACGTTATTTTATGGAGCATCTGCTTTAGTCAAGGATATTCAGCCAATAGTAGTTTTCCTTGCTGTGCTTTTTGGTTATGAATTTGTTCAGACCTACTCCTTAATAATTGCAGTTAGCCAATTGCCAAGTCAAAGCCATTTGCATCTCAAGATGTGCTGAGCCTGTTTTATCTTATCACATTGAAAATGAATTCTTTGGACAATTTCAGGCTACATGGTCTTAAAGATACCATATCTTAAAGAGAAGGTAGAAGAGACAAGATTTCAATCATTGCTTTCTTTCCCAAATCCATTTCATCACCTCTTATTTATTAAATTAAGTGTTCAGGACTTCCTAGGTGGCACAGTGGTTAAGAATTCACCTGCTAATGCAGGGGACACGGGTTTGAGCCCTGGTCTGGGAAGATCCCACATGCCACAGAGCAACTAAGCCCATAAGCCACAACTACTGAGCCCATATGCTGCAACTACTGAAGCCCATGTGCCTAGAGCCTGTGCCCTGCAACAAGAGAAGCCACCTCCATGAGGAGCCTGCACACCACAACGAAGAGTAGCCCCCACTGAGAAAGCCCATGTATAGCAATGAAGAGCTAATGCAGCCAATAAATTAATTAATTAATTAATTAAGTGTTGATTTTCTTCTAATGCTTGAAACACAAGCTGAATAAATATTTAAATTTTTGTGTAAGCAACTGGATTTTAGACTTTCTTACAGATTGATTCCCTGGGAATTACAATTCTAACCAAGTAAAATAATTTTTTTCAAAATACTTCATAGTTTATTTTCTCCATTTATTTCTGAACACTAGAACTAAGCCCATATGAAGGGTATTGGGGAGGGGAAAATGTACTGTTTCACAAAAAGCATTGAGGAACTGGACACAGTAATGCAAATGGAAAATGTAACTTATGGTACCCCATCTCTCCCTCTCTCTCTCTCTCTCCCTATATATATATATATATATATATATATATATATATATATATATATAAAGTAATTGAGAAATGAAAAGCAAAGAATAATTATTCTTTACATTACATACCTCATTCAAAAAAAAAAAAACTGACAAGTGCCCCAGATTCTACATTTCATACAGTTAGTCAGGCTTTTACAGCCCCCCATAGCATCTTCCTGTCAACAAGATCAATAAAATGACAAGTGTAGAATCTCAGAACAGTAGAGTATCTCGATATGCTGTGTAACAGGGACTGGCACCTAGAAGGTGCTCAATATATTCCCTTCAGAACATGTTTTTCTTGCATTTTTTCAGAGTTCAAAAGAAGAAGGGACATATAATTTTGATTTTACAAGATGAAAAATTTCTGGAGATCTGTCACACAAAAATGTGAATATACTTAACACAACTGAACTGCACACTTAAAAATGGTTAAGATGTTAAATTTTATGTTATATGCTTTTTACCAAAATTTTTAAAATGTAAAGTTGAAGGGAGATCTGGATGCTTCCTAATCAGGTGTGATTATTCCTCAGGTGTTAGTGCTTCAATGATTTTTTTCCAAATGGGAGATTGGGTTTTTTTCCCCACATAATCATTATTGACAGGTGATAGGGAAAAGGGACATTGATGAATTTTGTTTTAATAAAATACCTAGTGTCGGTGATATCTATATCATTCTACACTTTTTTGTATGTACATGTTAACTGCAAAAACATGGGAAGAAAAAGTTGGAAAGCCATTTTAAATGGGACTGCTTGATCTAGGTATCTTTGGAGAGGAGGCTGCTTTTCAAGAGATTCTCATAATAGCCACTCCCTTTCTCAGATTGAAGATAATTTGGGTTTTCCAAGGAACCTTGTGTATGAATTCTTTACCCCCGATTCCCTGCACCCACCCTTACCCCATCCCAAGCATACCTATTTCCTCCATTTTTCTCTTGGTGAGCAGAGCGAAGCAGCAAACAGTAAAGCCTACTACTCAAACATAAATTGCGTGTGACAGCATAGGAAACAGCTCTTTACTTAGGCCGAGGAAGAAGAATCCTCAAAGTAACATTTGATGTTACAGTAAATATTTGTATTTCCTGAGCACCTACTATGTGTCATGATGGTTTCTGAAGACTACATTTCTAGGATGTGGCACACATTGATATTCAGAGTTACCACTATTGCATAGTGGATGGGCAATTATGACTTCTATGAGGAAACCATTAGCTGATCCCTTACACATGCCAACATCTCAATAGAGTACAAATCCCTCTCC
This sequence comes from Hippopotamus amphibius kiboko, assembly GCF_030028045.1. Lineage (NCBI taxonomy): Eukaryota > Metazoa > Chordata > Mammalia > Artiodactyla > Hippopotamidae > Hippopotamus > Hippopotamus amphibius. The sequence goes on from NC_080202.1 coordinate 34,474,358, forward strand.
CCAGCTTAGCAGTGTTTTTACATTTCCTAAAGATCAAAATTAAATACTTTTTCTTGCAAAGAATTTATGTGGATCAAAGGCTTTACCTTGCTTCATAGACTTTTCACAAATAAAAATTAATCCAACATGAGGGAAGCATCCCCTGCGCAGATGATACCCATATTAAGATGAGTACATGACTGAATCTTTTCAGTTAGGCCTCCTCTTGGATCTGAGAAGCACTGAGGACAAGAGCTGGGGAGAATCTCAGGAACTGTCCAGCCCCACCTTTTCTAGGGGAACCTTAGATCCAAAGAAGTTAAGCAACTTGTCCCAAGTCAGACAGCTGGAGCCAGAATACAGATCTCCTGACCCCAGGTCAAGGACTTTTCCAATACATCTTAAAGGTCTTGGTTTGAAATGAAAACGTTCCTTCTTTCTCTTCCCAGTGATTTTAAATATCTGCCAGGTTATTTTGTGTTTCCTTGATGTAGGTTTTGTTTTGTTTGGGGCTTCTTAAGTGAAATAATGGAAAATATTGACTTGAGGACTGCTTTTGAAATTTCATATTTCTTAAGATTATTGAAGAATTTCAGGAAGTAGTTTTTAACCACATGAAGAAAATGACAGAGCTCCTCCATGGACCTACTAACTCTGGATCTTAAGGATGAGGTCCAACATCTGTTTTTTAAGCCCTACAGGGGATTCTGAAGGTTAGAAACCACAGATTCAGGTTGTTTCAGATCCAGTTCTGGAAAAGGTCTTTTCACAAGACACATTTCTTCAGCACAAATGTTTGACAAAGAAACTAATGCTGATTGATAGTGGCCAAAATGGCAGAGTAAAAAGGCCCTGAGCTTACCTCCTCCCATGGGCACACCAAAATTACAACTATCTACAGAGCAACTGTTGAAGACAAAGACTGGAATTTGGCAGAATATATTTTCTACAAATAAAGATATAAAGAAGGAACCCCAATGAGCTAGGTAGTAGAGGCAGAGATGTGGTTTAGTCAAGACCTATATCTATAAGCGGGCAACCCAAAACAGGATAATCACAATTGTAGAGGTTCTCCCCAAGGAGTGAGGGATCCAAACCCCACCTCAGCCTCCCCAGTCCAGGGGCCCTGTACCAGGAAGACAAGGCCACAGAACATTTGTCTTTGAAGGCTATGAGGGCTGTGGAAAAGAAAGACAGCTTCTTAAAGGGCACACATAAAATCTCACACATTCCAGGACCCAGGGAAGAAGCAGTAATTTGAAAGGAGCATGGGTGAGACCTACCTGCTGATCCTACAGAGCCTTGCAGAGAGGAAGAGGGCAACTGGAGCTCATAGACACTGGTAGCAGTCATCTTGGGAAGCTCATTCTACCATGAGGACACTGGTGCTGGCAAGTGCCATTCTGAAATCCTCCTTCTAATCTTATTAACCCTGGAACTGGCCCCACCTACAAGGGCCAACACCAATCCTAGGATGCCCCAAGCCAAGCAGCTAGCTGGCCAGGGACACAGCCCTACTCACCACTAGTAAGGCTACTTTAAGACCTCCTGATCCCACAGCTGCCCCAAGACACAGCCCTATCCACCAGGGGCACAGGACCTGGCTTGACCTATGAGTGGACTGGCATTAGCCCCAGGAACACCAGGACCCTACAGTCAGTGGCCCCAGGACCTGACTCCACCCACCAGCGAGTATGCATCAGCCCCAGGACCCTCTGGGAGCCAGCCCCACTCACCAGTGGTCTGACGCACCAACTTCAGGACCCCCAGAGCCCTGAAGCCAGAGACCCCAGGACCCTGTTTCAACCACCAGGGGGCCAGCCCTAGCCTCAGGATCAGCCTCATCCACAAGTGAACTGGCACTAGCCCCAGAATTCACTGGGCCAGGCCCTGACCACCAGCAGGTTTGCACCACCCCCAGTCCTTCCCACCAGTAGGCAAACACTGACCTTGGGCCCCTCAGCCGGTGGCTCCAGGATCTGGCTCCATCCACCAGCAGGCTGACAACAGCTTCAGGACCCCCAGGTTCCTGCAGCTAGAAATCTCAACACAGTTCTGCCCACATGTGAGCCAGCACTAGCCCTAGGACCCCCTGAGCCCCAACCTAGCAACCAGCAGGCCAACACCAGCCCTGAGACTGCCCATGTCTTGGCCCCACCCACCAGCAGATCAACACAAACTCCATGACACCTTGGACCCCTCAGCCAGCCATGGCAGTATATAACCCCTCTCACCAGAGGGCCAACATGAGCTTTGGGACACCCCAGAATCTGTAGCCATCCATGTCAGGAAGTGGCCTCATCCACCAGCAAGCCAACAGTAGATCCAGGAACCCTGTTCCCACAACCACCTACCCTAGAATGTGGGCTCCCTCCCCCCAGAGGGCAAACACTAACCTCAGGATACCCCTAGGACTCCACAGCCAGCCAACATGACCTAGCCCCAACAAAGAGCAGCCAGCAAACACCATACAAGGCAGGGCCTGGCAACCAACCAGATCAGGAGTCTACCTACTAGGCCACCCACAGTAGTCAGCCTGCCATGACAGAAGTATCCATGCACACCACAAAGGAGACACCCCTAGAGCATATAGCTCTGATGACCAGAGGAAAATGCACTGCTGAGGTGCACTACAAAAGACCATTTCTCCAAGCAAGTGGGAAACATAACCACCCTACCAGAGACATAGAAATAAAAACAGCAAATTCGGCAAAATGAAGTAACAAAGGAATATGTTTTGAGTGAAGAAGCAAGATAAAACCCCAAAGAAGAACTAAGTGGAGTGGGGATAGGCAATCTACCCAATAAAGAGTTCAAAGTAATGATTGTAAGAATGATCAAAGAACTCAGGGGAAGATTGGATGAACAGAGTTAGAAGTTAAAAATTTGAAACAAAGAGTTAAAAATATAAGAAGAACCAGAGATAAAGAATATAATAACTGAAATTTAAAATACACTAGAAGGGAGGATTGCTTGGTGTTGCAGGACTCTGAACTCTAACTGCCAAGGGCCCAGGTTCAACCCCTGGTTGGTGAACTAAGATCCCACAAGTTGGCATGGCACAGCCAAAAAAAAAATACACTAGAAGGAATAAACAATTAGATATCAATTAGATGATACAGAGGAACACATCCAGGAGCTGGAAAAGAGAGTAGTGGAGATCACTGAAGAGGAACAACAACAAAAAAAAAGAATGAAAAGAAATGAGGACAGTTTAAGAGACCTCTTGGTCCCAGAAACAGAGGAGAGAAAGGGACAGAGAAGATATTTGAAGATATAATAGCTGAAAACTTGTCTAACCTGAGAAAGGAAATAGACATCCAGACCCAGGAAGCACAGAGAGTATCAAACAGGATCAGCTCAAAAGGAAAATATTGACACATTATAATTAAGATGGCAAAAATTAAAGTTAAGAGAAAATAAAAGCAGTAAGAGAAAAGCAACAAGTTATGTACAAGAGAACTCCCATAAGACTATCAGCTGACTTTTCAGCAGAAACTCTGCAGGCCAGAAGGGAGAAGTATGATATATTTAATGTGTTGAAAGGGGAAAACCTGCAACCAAGTATACTCTACCTGGCAAGGCTTTTTTATTCAGATTTGATGGAGACATCAGAAGTTTCACAGACAAGCAAAAGCCAAAAAGTTCAGCGCCACAAAACTGGTGTGAAAAAAGGGACTTCTCTAAGTGAAAAAGAAAAGGACACAACCAAAAACATGAAAATTATGAAAGGAAAAATATCATTGGTAAAGGCAAATATACAGTAAAGGTAGTAAATCAACCATATATTAAGCAAATGGGAAAGTTAAGAGAAAAAAGTAGTAAAAATCATTTATGTTTGCAATAAGCAAGTGAGAAATATACAAAACAAAAAGATGTAAAATATGATGTCAAAACAGCAATTGTAGAGAGTGGGGAGTAAAAAGGCAGAGTTGTGAAAATGCGCTTGACATTAAGAGACGAGCAACTTAAAATACTCATGTACAAATATAGATTGCTATATATATACTTCATAGTAACCACAAGAGGGAGGGGATAGAGGGATATACATATAAACACAGCTGATTCACTTTGTTGTAGAGCAGAAACTGGCACAACATTGTAAAGCAATTATATTCCAGTAAATATCTGAAGAAAAATAATAAAATAAAATATTTTAAAAATCTATAATAGATACAAAAAAACAAAGAAAGGAATCCAAATGTAACACTAAAGATAATAATAAAATCATAAGGAAGAGAACAAAAGAAGAAAAGAACTACCAAAACAACCAAAAAACAATTAACAAAATGGCAGTAATTACATACTTATCAATAATTACTTTAAATTTAAATGGGCAAAATGCTCCAATCATTTCTCCTCTTTCATTTCTTACTTTGTTTACTTGGGTCCTCTCTCTTTTCTTCTTCAAGAGCCTGGGTAAGAACTTATCAATTTTGTTTATATTTTCAAAAAACCCAGCTGTTGTTTTCAATTATATTTTCTTTTTCTTTTTCTTTTTCTTTTTTTTTTTTTTTTTTTTTTGCTTCTATTTTATTTATTTCCTCTCTGATATTTTTATTTCCATCCTTCTGCTGACTTGGGGCTTTGCTTCTTCTTCTTTTTCTAATTACTTTAGATGAAAGATTAGGTTGTTTATTTGTGATTAGTCTTGTTTCTTGAGGAAGGCCTGTATGCTATAAACTTCCCTCTTAGAACTGCTTTTGCTGCCTCACACAGATTTGGTAAGTTGTATTTCCATTTTTGTTTGTCTTGAGTTATTTTCTGATTTCCTCTTGATTTCTACATTGACCCATTTGTTTTTTAGTAGCACATTGTTTAGTCTCCATGTATATGTGCTTTTCCCATTTTTCTTCCTGTAATTGAGTTCTCATTTCTGACCATTATGGTCAGAAAAATATACTTGATAAAATTTGTATACTCCTAAATTTGTTTAGAGACTTGTTTTGTAGCCTAGTATGTGACCTCTCATAGAGAATGCAACAAGAATACTACCAATAGTTATATGCCAACAAATTGGACAAACTAGAAGAAATGGATATATTACTAGAAACTGTCAAGATTCAATCAGAATGAAATAGACAATCTGAATAGGCCAATCACTAGTGGTGAAACTGAATTTTTTAATATTTATTTATTTATTTATTTTTGGCTGCATCAGGTCTTAGTTGCACTGTACAGGTTCTTTGTTGCAGTGTGTGGGCTTCTCTCTAGTTGTGGTGTTCAGGCTCTCTAGTGTGGCACACAGGCTCTCTAGTTGTGGTGCATGGGCTTTTTTGCCCCATGGCATGTGGGATCTTAGCTTCTCAACCAGGGATCTAACTTGCATTCCCTTCATTGGAAGGTGAATTCTCAACCACTGAACCACCAGGGAAGTCCTGTGAAATTGAATTTGTAATTAAAAAAAAAATTCATAGGTAACAAAAGTCCAGGACTAGATGACTTCACAGAGTAATTGAACCAAATGTATAGAGAAGAGTTAACAGCTATCCTTCTCAAACTATTCCAAAAAATTACAGAGGAAGGAATGCTCCCAAACTCAAACTATGAGGTCAGTAACAACATGATACCAAAACCAGACAAAGATATCACCAAAAAGAAAATTACAGGCAATGTCACTGATTAACAGAAATTCAAAAATCCTCAACAAAATACTGGCAAATTGAATTCAGCAATACATTTAAAGGATCATACACCATAATCAAATGGAATTTATCTCAGGGATAAAAGGATGGCTCAATATCTGAAAACCAATCAATGTGATACAGGCATTAATAAATTGAAGAATAAAAATCATGTGATTATGTCATCTCAATAGATGCAGAAAAAGCATTTGATAAAATTCAACATCCATTCACAATAAAATCTCTTGAAAAAGTGGGTTTTGAGGAAACATATTTCAACATAATAAAAGCTATTTATGACAAACTCACAGCCAACATAATACTCAATGATGAAAAGTTGAAAGACTTCCCACTAAAATCAGGAAAAAGATAAGGATGAGCATTACTTGCACCACTTCTATTCAACACAGTTTTGGAAATTCTAGCCACAGCATTCAGACAAGAAAAAGAAATAGGAGGTAGAAAGAGGGCAGCAGAGAAGAAGGACATGGAGTTCGTCTCTCCCCATGGACACTTCAGAAATACATCAATAGATGCAAAAATTCCCACAGAAAACAGGCTGAACACTGAAGACCTTGGACACTGGAAAGGACTGTAAAGATCCCTCCATAACTGGGTAGAACAAAAAACAGAAAGGAGAAAGAGGAGGAAGAAAAAAAGGGACAAGACCTGCACCCCAGGGTGGGGGAGCTGAAGCAGAGGAGAGATTCCTGAACCTGGGGAAACCCCCTTATCTGACAGGGAAACCCCCTCTCCAACAGGGAATTTGGTTGAGACAGAAGGGGAGGCATTTGGGACTGTCCAAAGAAGGTGAAGCAGCTGACCTGTGGCAGATGGGAAAGAGTGAGAAATACACAGATAGTTGGTGCCATGGCCCTGCATGCCCTGGACTGAGATGCATGTTCACCAGAGTGCAGGGGGTCTGGGAGCTGGAGGAGCATGGGGACTGGAGAACAGGTCCAGGGTGAGAACTGCTGTTGGTTGTGTGGAGATGGACTGAGGGGATGGGAAGGAAGAAATCTGCAGCAGGGAATGCCTACTAGGGAAGACTGGCCTGCCATGCAAGCAGGAAGCTACTGCTGAGCACATGCAGGGGGAGGAGCCACTATTGTAGCCTCTCTCTCAGAACCCAAAATGAACAATAAAGAGAGTCCCCTCTAGGCTGTCAAGCACCAGTCAACAAGTAATAGAAAAAGCCCCTCGAGGGCTGGCCCTAGCATGACTGCTGCTGAGAGCCAAAAAATGTCTAACCAGGGTGGGCCATCCCTAGGGCCATTCCTCTTACAGCCATGCCTGCTGGCTTCCCTGTGCAATTGGCACCACCACTGGGATTCCTGGGATCTAAGCAGGGTACTACTGCTTGCTCACATTCAGGGAGAGGAGCCACTACCATAGCTTCTCTCTCCCTACATGCTGGCACCTGCAGATAAGCAATAAAGAAAGCCTTTACTGAGGCTGACCCAAGAGCTCCAAGGCAGTCTCAGGAATAGACTCCTGTGGTTGGACCACACACAGAGGCAGGGACAAAACCAAAGCTGAATGCCAGGGACTGAAGCACTAAGAAAGAGGATCAAAAGTCTTTTCATAAGCTGTACAAGCTGCAAATTAAATCCCCATGATCAGCTAAGTAGACACTGTGTCTTTAGAATATCTGAGTAGACAATGGATGTTCAAATGAAAAAGGTCTAGCTCTGGCAACTGTGGACCTTGGGAGCAAGTACACATAGGAATTGGGCCAGTTCAGAGCCTAAGTGGACTGCACAGGGCCCAGAGCAGGTCCAGAGTCCAACCCACAGGCAGAGGAAGGCCTCCTGGGGAGGTGAAGGTGGCCTCCAGCTCAAGGCATGTACAAGGACACATACAGGTGAGACCCCAAGGAAACAGAATTATTATTAATTCTATTGTTTTGGTTCATTCTGTTGTTGCTTCTGGCTTTTTCTTTAATTACTATTTTAGTCTTATGGGATCTTCATGTTTTATAACATATTTTATTCTATTTTTTACTTTTATTATAATTTTTATTCTTTTTATATATTTCTATTTCTAGTTGGCTTTTCTGTTGTGCTGAGTTCTTTTTCACTTTTTTTCATATTTCTTTAATACATTTTTATTTTTTTCTTTTCTTCTTTTTCTTTTTATATTTCCATTTATACTTTGCTTTTTGGTTGTTCTGTGTTTTGTCCCTTTTCATTATGTTTTATTTTATCTTATTTTACTTATTCATTATTATTGGTCCATTCTGTTTACTTGCTTTATTTTCAGTTGACACCCTGATTTGGTTTTTTATTTTTAGGTTTTGTCTCTATCTTAGTTCTAATTCTGTGTGATTTCATTTTAGGAATCTTCAGTCTCTCTGGCTGTTCTTTTGCTCTTTACTATATTTTGTACTTGTTTCTATTTTGGCCTTGTTATATTTATCCTTGTTTTTATCATTTCTCTGGGGTTCTGTCTGTCATTATTTTAAATTCTTCTTTTTTCTTTCTTTTTTCTTTTTCTTTTCTCTTCCTTTTAAATGTTTTTTATATATTTCCATTTCTACCTACCTTGCTCCTCTGCTGTTTTGTTTTCTTCCCCCTTTCTCTTTTTTTTTTTTTTTTTGTGTGTGGTTGTTTTTGTTTTTATCACTCATAGGTTTGTTTTCTTTCTTTACATCAGTCTTTAGTTGGCACTCTGCTTTGGTTTTGTGTTTTTGGTTTTGAATTTTTGTTGGTTTTCTTTTTTCCAATTTCATTCTGGAATCCTTTTGTCTCATTGTGCTAATGCTTTATGCTTTATTGGGTTCTGCTTTTCTTTCTTTTCTGTGTGTATGTGTTTCCTTGTTTCAGTATTTGTTTGTGTGATTTAACTTTCTACCATTAGTCTGGGTCTTGACACTGGACCACTAGAGAATCCCCAGCCACAGCAAATATTAGTTGCAGAACACTCTCACAGAGCCCTCTATCAGAGTCTGAGACCAGGCTCTGGCCAACTGCCTGCAACTGCCAGTGCTGGATGGCTCACACAAAACAACAAACAAGACAGGAACTCAAACACATCCATCAGCACACAGACTACCCACACTCACAGATTAAACACAGCACCTTACATGGCCCTGCTCATCAGAGGCAAAAGACTCAGATCCACACACCATAACACAAGCACCAGTCCCTCCCATCAGGAAGCTGACTCAATACACTGGACCAACCCCAACACAGGGCTGAGAACAGAGGGAACAGGAATTACAACTAGGCAGCCTAGGGAAAGGAGACCTCAAATACAGTAAATTAGACAAAATGAGAAAACAGAAAAGCATCCTGCAGCAAAGGAACAAGATAAAAACACACAAGACCAAATAAATGAAGAAGAAATAGGCAAATTGCCTGAAAAAGAATTCAGAGTAATGACAGTAAGCAAAATCCAAATTCTCAAAAACAAAATAGAGAAAATATAAGAAACATTTAACAAAGACCTAGAAGAACTAAAGAGCAAACGAAAAGCATTGAACAACACAATAACTGAAATTAAAAATACACTAGATGGAAACAACAGCAGAATAACTGAAGCAAAAAAACGAGTAAGTGAGCTGGAAGATAGAGTTGTGGAAACAACTGCCACAGAGAACAATAAAGAAAAAAAATTAAAAGAATGGGAGACAGTCTCAGAGACTTCAGGGACAATGTTAAGCACACCAATATTCAAATCATAGGCATCCCAAAAGAAAAAGAGAAAAAGAAATGGTCTGAAAAAATAATTGAAGAGATTATAGTTGAAAACTTCCCCAACATGGGAAGGAAACAGTCAATCAAGTCCAAGAAGTGCAGAGTCCCATACAGAATAAGCCCAAGGAGAAACACACTGAGACATGTTAATCAAACTAACAAAAATTAAACACAGAGCAAAAATATTAAAAGCAGCAAGAGAAAAGCAACAAATAACATACAAGGGAACCACCAAAAGGTTAATAGCTGATTTTCTGCAGAAACTCTCCAGGCCAGAAGGGAGTGGCAGGATATATTTAAACTCTTGAAAGGGAAAAACATACAGCCAAGGATACTCTAACCTGCAAGAATCTTATTCAGATTCAATGAAGAAAGCAAAAGCTTTTAAGACAAGCAAAAGGGAAGAGAATTCAAAACTTCTCTAGGCAGGAAACACAAGAGGAGGAAAAGACATACAAAAACAAACCCAAGACAATTAAGAAAAAGGTAATAGGACATACATATCAATAATTACCTTAAATGTAAATGGATTAAATGCTCCAACCAAAAGACACAGACTGGCCAAATGGTTACAAAAACAAGACCCATAGATTTGGGGCCTACAAGAGACCCACTTCAGACCTAGGGACATATACAGACTGAAAGTGAGGGGATGGAAAAGATACTCCATGCAAATGGAAGTCAAAAGAAAGCTGGAGTAGCAATACCCATATCAAATAAATTAGACTTTAAAATAAAGACTATTACAAGGAACAAGGAAGAACACTACATAATGATCAAGGGATTAATCCAAGAAGAAGATATAATAATTGTAAATATCTATGCACCCAAATTAGGAACACCTCAATGCAAAAGGCAAAAGCTAACAATGATAAAAGGAGAAATCAACAAAAATACAGTAATAGCAGGAGACTTTAACTTCCACTTACACCAATGGACAGATCATCCAAACAGAAAATAAATAAGGAAACAAAAGCTTTAAATGACACATATATACCAGATGTACTTAACTGATATTTATAGGACATCCATCCAAAAACTACAGAATACACTTTCTTCTCAAGTGCACATGAAACATTCTCCAGGATAGATCACATCTTGGGCCATAAATTAAGCCTTGGTAAATTTAAGAAAACTGAAATTGTATCAAGCACCTTTCCTGACCACAATACCATGAGACTAGATATCAATTACAAGAGAAAAAAAATATATAAAAATTACAAACACATGGAGGGTAGAAAATACGCTATTAAACAACCAAAAGATCACCAAAGAAATCAAACAGGAAATAAAAAATACTGAGAGGAAGATTGGGATTGCCATATATACATTACTAATAAGAAAAAAAAATACCAAATTGTACACGCTAAATATATGCAGTTAATATGTTAACTGTATCTCAATAAAAGTTCTTTAAAAAAAATACTGAGAAACAAATGACAATGAAAACAAGATGACTGAAAGCCTATGAGGTGAAGCAAAAGCAATTCTAAGAGGGAAGTTTATAGCAATACAATCCTACCTCAAGAAACAAGAAAAATCTCAAATAAACAACCTAAACTCACACCTAAAACAATTAAAGAAAGAACAAAAAAAAAGTTAGCAGAAGGAAAGAAATCATAAAGATCAGAGCAGAAATAAATGAAATAGAAACAAAGAAAATAATAGCAAATATCAATAAAACTAAAAACTGGTTCCTTGAGAAGATAAATAAAATTGATAAACCTTAGCAAGACTCATCAAGAAGAAGAGGGAGAGGACTCAAATCAATAAAATTAGAAATGAAACAGAAGAAGTGACAAAGGACACCACAAAAGTAAAATGCACCATAAGAGATGACTATGAGCAACTATATGCCAATAAAATGGACAACCTGGAGGAAATGGACAGATTCTTAGAAAGGTATAACCTTCCAAGACTGAATCAGGAAGACATAGAAAATATGAACAGACCAATCACAAGTAATGAAATTGAAACTGGGATTAAAATTCTCCCAACAAGCAAAAGTCCAGGACCAAATGGATTCACAGGTGAACTTTATCAAACATTTAGAGAAGACCTAACACCATACTTCCTAAGCTCTTCCAAAAAATTGCAGAGGAAGGGACACTCCCAAACTCATTTTATGAGGCCACCATCACCCTCATATCAAAGCCAGACAAAAATACTACAAAAAAAGAAAATTACAGAGCAATATCACTGTTGAATTTAGATGCAAAAATCTTCACCAAAATACTAGCCAACAGAATCCAACAACACATTAAAAGGGTCATCCACCATGATCAAGTGGGGTTTATCCCAGGAATGCAAGGATTCTTCAATATATGCAAATCAATCAATGTGATACACCATATTAACAAATTGAAGGATAAAAACCATATGATCACTTCAACAGATGCAGAAAAAGCTTTTGACAAAATTCAACACCCATTATGATAAAATCTCTCCAGAAGGTGGGCATAAAGGGAAACTACCTTAACATAGTAAAGGCCATATATGACAAACTCACAGCAAACATCATTCTCAATGGTGAAAAAGTGAAAGCATTCCCTTTAAGATCAGAAATCAGACAAGGATGTCCACTCTCTCCACTATTATTCAACATAGTTTTGAAAGTCCTTGCCACAGCCATCAGAGAATAAAAAGGAAAAAAAGGAATTCAAATTGGAAAAGAAGAAGTAAAACTGTCACTGTTTACAGATGGCATGATACTATACATAGAAAATCCTAAAGATGCCATCAGAAGAGGAGAGCGAAAAAGATGGTGGCAAAGTACAGGGACGTGGAATGCATTCCCCTCCACAGATGCATTGGGAATGCACCAAAAGACACAATAATTCCCATGGAGAACCAACTGAACACCAGCAGATGACCTCGGCACCAGAAAGTACTGCAAGGATCCTGAAATAACCAGTAGGGAGGCATCTACGATGGCTCAAAGAGGGTGAAGCGGCTGAGCTGTGACAGATGGGAGGGAGCGAGAAACACATGGAGGGTTCACACCACAGCTCAGCATTCCCGCACTGAGACGTTGGTTCACAGCTGAACAGAGGGTCTGAGAGTGGAAGCATGGGAACCGGAGAACTGGTTCAGTGTGAGAAACATTGTTGCCAGTAAGGAGACGGACCAAGAGGACAGGACGGAAGAGGCCCACAGTGAGGAGTGCCTGTCCCTGAAAGCTGCCTGGCCATGATGGCAGCTGGATTCTCCTGGCTCACGGGCAGGGGGGAGGAGCCATGGGCATAGTCTCTCTCTCTCTTTCAGTGCCTGCAATGGGCAGAGGAGGGAACCCTGTGGGCCAAGCTAAGGCACTCAGGGATAACTAGGGCCCTCAGGCCCTTGCGTGGGGCTGGCTTAAAACACCAGCAGGCAGCAAAGAGTAGACTTAGAGCACCGGCAACAGGGAGGCAGCCGAGAACAAAAAAACCTGGAGAGAGGCCCAACTCTGAGACATTCTGTTTACACCTAAGTAACCAGCATCCCTCTGCAATAGGCACATCCAAGCCCGACTGAAACGACAGTGCACCACTGCTCACTCACTCCCAGGAGAAGGAGCCACTATTGTACCCTCCCCCCCACACACACACCAGCACTTACTGACAAACAATAAAGGAAGCTCTGCTGGTCACAGAATAATACAAAAAACCCAAGGTGAGTAAAAGGACACTTACAGCTAAGACTCTAAGGAAAGGGAAATATTAGTATTAATTCTATTGAACTGGCCCATTCTGGGATAAGTTCTAGGTTTGTTTTGTTTTGTTTTGTTTTTTTCTTTTTTTCTTTATTAATTATGATCTTAGTCCTAAGGGATCTACAAGTTTGTTAATATATTTTTATTTTATTTTTTATTCTATTTTTATTTTTAGCCTTTTTATATATTTCTATTTCTAGCTAAGTTTTTTGTAGTACAGACTACATATCTCTCCTAACTTCTTTTCATCTCTATCTTTTATACATTTCTATTTCTTTCTTTTTATTAGCATATTTCCAGTCACACTATGCTCTTCTCTTGCCCTGTCTTCCATTCTTTTTTAGTTTATTTTATCTTCACATACTTATAAGCAACACTATTGATCTGCTCAGATTCCTTGCTCTATTCTCCAGATGACACACAGCTTTAGTATTTAATATTAGTTTTTTGTCTTTATCTTAGTTCTTAGTACAATTGTCTAATTTCATTCTGAGAATCTTCATTCTATCTGGTGGTACTTTAGCTCTTTTTTATATTTTATCCTAGTTTTCAATATCTCCCTGGATTTGTGTTTGTGTGTGTAAGGTGTTATTTGTTTGTTTGGTTTTGCTTTTGTTTTTGTTATGTTCTGGTTTTGAATTTCTGTTGGCTTCTTCTTTGAATGTCTGATAGCATACTGGGGTTCTTCTGTCAGCTTTTTCTAGTGCATTATGTTCTACTGGATTCAGTATTTGTGTGTCTTATACATGTCTGTGTGTCCTACAATTAGCATTTCTTTGACCCAACACTCTGCCATTAGTCTGGGGCTTGGGCAGCCTTCTTTAAACTCCTCTATTGTCAGGACAAGCAACCCCTGAAGTTTGGACTACCATGAGGAAACAAAGAAACACCATGCAGGCAAAGGAGCAGGAAAAAAAGCCCACAACACCAAATAAATGAAGAGGAAATAGGAAAAATGCCTGGAAAATAATTCAGAGTAATGATAATAAAAATGGTACAAAATCTCAATAACAAAATACAGAAGGTACAAGAAACAGTTCATAAGGACTCAGAAGAACAAAAGAACAAACAAACAGCAATGGACAACAAAATAACTGAAATTAAAAATACTCTAGATGGTATAAACAGCACAATAACTGAGGCAGAAGAACGAATAAGTGAGTTGGAAGATAGAATAGGGGAAAAAACTGCCACAGAGCAGGAAAAAGAAAAAAGAATAAAAAGAGTGGAAGACAGTCTCAGAGACCTCAGTGATAACAGTAAGCATGCCAACATTCGAATCATAGGCATCCCAGAAGAAGAAGAAAGAAAGAAAGGGTCTGGGGAAATATTTAAGGAGGTTATAGTGGAAAACTTCACCAACATGGGAAAGGAAATAATTAACCAAGTCCAAAAAGCACAGAGAATCCCATACAGAATAAACCCAAGGAGAAATACACCAAGGCACATATTAATCAAACTAATGACAATTAAACACAAAGAAAAAATATTAAAAGCAGCAAGAGAAAAGCAACAAATAACATATAAGGGAAAACCCAAAAGGATAACAGTTGACCTTTCTACAGAAACTCTGCAGGCCAGAAGGGAATGAGGGTATACTGAAAGTCCTGAAAGAGAAAAACCTACAGCCAAGAATACTCTACCCAGCAAAAAAATCATTCAGGTTTGATGGAGAAATCAAAAGCTATTACAGACAAGCAAAAGTTAAGAGAATTCAGCACCACCAAACCAGCCTTACAACAAGTGCTAAAGGAACTTCTCTAAGTAGGAAACACAAGAAAAGGAAAACACCTACAAATACAAACCCAAAACACTTAAGAAAATGGTAATTGGAACACACATGCCAATAATCACCTTAAATATAAATGGATTAAATGCTCCAACCAAAAGACACAGACTGGCTGAATGGATACAAAAACAAGACCCTTCTATGTGCTGCCTACAAGAAACCCACTTCAGACCAAGGGATACATATAGACTGAAAGTAAAGGGATGGAAAAAGATATTCCATGCAAATGGAAATCAAGAGAAAGCTGGAGTAGCAATACTATTATCAGACAAATTAGACTTTCAAGTAAAGAATATTGCAAGAGACAAGGAAGGACACTACATAATGATCAAGGGATCCATCCAAGAACATATCACAATGGTAAATATCTATGAACCCAACATAGGAGCACATCAATACATAAGGCAAATGCTAAAAGCCATAAAAGGGGAAATCGACAGTAACACAATAATAGTGGGAGACTTCAACACCCCACTTATATCAATGGATAGATCACCCACACAGAAAATAAATAAAGACACTCAAACTTTAAATGACACATTAGATCATCTTGATTTAATTGATATTTACAGGACATTCCATCCAAAAACGACAGACTACACTTTCTTCTCAAGGGCACATGGAACATTTTCCAGGATAGATCACATTTTGGGTCACAAATCAAACCTCGGTAAATTCAAGAAAATTGAAATCATATCAAGAAACTTCTCAGACCACAATGCCATGAGACTAGATATCAATTACAGGAAAAAAAACTGCAAAAAATACAAACACATGGAGGCTAAGCAATTCACTATTAACCAAGAAATCAATAAAGAAATAAAAGAGAAAATCAAAAAATATCTAGAAAAAATGACAATGAAAACACAGCAACCCAAAATTTATGGGACACAGCAAAAGCAGTTCTAACAGGGAAGGTTATAGCAATACAGTCCTACCTTAAGAAACAAGTAAAATATCAAATAAACAACCTAACCTTACACCTAAAACAATTACAAAAAGAAGAACAAAGAAACCCCAAAGTGAGCAGAAGGAAAGAAATCATAAAGATCAGAGCAGAAATAAATGAAAAAGAAAGGAAGGAAGCCATAGTAAAAATTAATGAAACTAAAAGCTGATTCATTGAGAAGATAAACAAAATTGATAAATCATTAGCAAGACTCATCAAGAAAAAAAAGGGAGAAGATGCAAATCAACAGAATTAGAAATGAAAAAGGAGAAGTAACAATGGACACCACAGAAATACAAAAGATCATGAGAGACTACTACAAGCAACTATGTGCCAATAAATTGGATAACCTGGAAGAAATGGATACATTCTTAGAAAAATACAACCTTCCAAGACTGAACCAGGAAGAAATAGAAATTATGAATAGACTAATCACAAGTACAGAAATTGAGGCAGTGATTAAAAATCTCCCAACAAACAAAAGCCCAGGGCCAGATGGATTCATGGGCAAATTCTAACAAACATTTAGAGAACAGCTAATACCTATCCTCCTTAAACTCTTCCAAAATATAGCAGAAGGAGGAACACTCCCAAACTCATTCTACGAGGCCACCATAACCCTGATACCAAAACCAGGCAAAGATGTCACAAAAAAAAAAAAATTACAGACCAATATCACTGATGAATATAGATGCAAAAATCCTCAACAAAATACTAGCTAACAGAATCCAACAGCACATTAAAAAAATCATACACCATGATCAAGTGGGGTTTATCCCTGGGATGCAAGGATTCTTCAATATATGCAAATCAATCAATGTGATACATCATATCAACAAATTGAAGGATAAAAACCATATGATCATCTCAATAGATGCAGAAAAAGCTTTTGACAAAATTCAACATCCAATTATGATAAAAACTCTCCAGAAAATGGGCATAGAAGGAAATTACCTCAACATACTAAAAGTCATATATGAGAAACAGAAAGCCATCATCGTTCTCAATGGGGTAAAACTGGAAGAATTCCCTCTTAGAACAGGAACAAGACAAGGGTGTCCACTCTCACCATTATTATTCAACATAGTTTTGGAAGTTTTAGCCACAGCAACCAGAGAAGAAAAAGAAATAAAAGGAATCCAAATTGGAAAAGAAGAAGTAAAATTGTCACTCTTTGCAGATGACATGATATTATATATAGAAAACCCTAAAGACTCTACCAGAAAACTGCTAGCACTAATTGATGAGTGTAGTAAAGTAGCAGGATACAAAATTAATGCACAGAAATCTCTTGCATTCCTATACACTAACAACAGAAGAGCAGAAAGAGAAATTAAGGAAACTGTCCCGTTTACCATTGCAACAAAAAGAATAAAATACCTAGGAATAAACCTGCCTAAGGAGGCAAAAGATCTCTATACATAAAACAATAAGACACTGATGAAAGAAATCAAAGATGACACAAACAGATGAAGGGACGTACCATGTTCTTGGATTGGAAGAATCAACATTGTGAAAATAACTGTACTAACCAAAGCAATACAGATTCAATGCAATCCCTATCAAAATTACCAATGGCATTTTTCACAGAACTAGAACAAGAAATCTTACAATTTGTATGGAAACGCAAAAGACCCCAAACAGCCAAAGCAATCTTGAGAAGGAAAGAAGGAGTTGGTGGAATTGGGCTTCCTGACTTCAGGCTATACTACAAGGCCACAGTGATCAAGACAGTTTGGTACTGGCACAAAAACAGAAATATAGATCAATGGAACAGGATAGGAAGCCCAGAGATAAACTATGGTCAACTAACCTATGACAAAGGAGCCAAGGATATACAATAGAGAAATGGAAGCCTCTTCAATAAATGGTGCTGGGAAAACTGGTCAGCTACATGTAAAAGAATGAAATTAGAACACTCTTTAACACCAAACACTAAAATAAACTCAAAATGGATTAAAGACCTAAATGTAAGGCCAGACAGTATAAAACTCTTAGAGGAAAACATAGAAAGAACACTCTTCACCATAAATAACAGCAAGATCTTTTTTGATCCACCCCCTAAAGGAATGGAAATAAAAACAAAAATAAATAAGTGGGACCTAATGAAACTTCAACGCTTCTGCACAGCAAAGGAATCTATAAGCAAGACGAAAAGACAACCCTAAGAATGGGAGAAGATATTTGCAAATGAATCAACAGACAAAGGATTAATCACTGAAATATATAAACAGCTCATGCAGCTCAATATCAAAAAAAAAAACAACCCAATCAAAAAATGGGCAGAAGACCTAAATAGGCATTTCTCCAAAGAAGGCATATGGATGGCCAAGAGGCACATGAAAAGCTGCTCAACATCACTAATTATTAGAGAAATGCAAATCAAAACGACAATGAGGTATCACCTCACACCACTTAGAATGGGCATCATCAGAAAATCTACAAACAGTAAATGCTGGAGAGGGTGTGAAGAAAAGGGAATGCTCCTGCACTGTTGGTGGGAATGTAAATTGATACAGCCACTATGGAGAACAGTGTGGAGGTTTCTTCCAAAACTAAAAATAGAACTACCATATGACCCAAGAATCCCACTGCTGAGTATATACCCAGAGAACATCATAATTCAAAAAGACACATGCACTCCAATGTTCATTGCAGCACTATTTACAATAGCCAGGACATGGAAGCAACCTCAATGTCCATCAACAGATGAATGGATAAAAAAGATGTGGTATATATATACAATGGAATATTACTCAGCTGTAAAAAAACAATGAACCTGGGACATTTCTAGAGACATGGATAGACCTAGAGACTGTCATACAGAGTGAAGTGAGTCAGAAAGAGAGAAACAAGTATCTTATATTGACCCATATATCCGGAATATAGAAAAATAGTACAAATCAACCGGTTTGCAAGGCAGAAGTAGAGACACAGATGTAGAGAACAAACATATGTACAGCAAGTGTGAAAAGCCGGGAGAGTTGGGGGAGAATGAATTGGGAGATTGGGATACCAAATTGTACACTCTAAATATATGCAGTTTACTGTATGTTAACTGTATCTCAATAAAAGTTCTTAAAAAAATGAAAGAAAACATACAGAATCAGTGAAAAAACTAGCTTGGCTTGAACACACAATTCAGGAAGAGAGTGGATATAATACTGGGGAATGATTACTATTTGTAAATTTTTCTGTTGGATTTGGATGTTTGTGGGCCTGGTGTTGTGGCAAGAGCACTAGAAAGAATTAGAAAACTCAGTCCTTCATTCAAAAAATCAATTGAGCATCTCCTGTTGAGTTCCATGCTCTGTACTAAGCCACTGGTGTACAGCTGTGACTACACATTATAATTACTTGGGGAGTGTATTAGTCAATTCAGGCTACATAACAAAGTACTGCAGACTTCTGGTGGCTCATACAAGAGAAAGTTATTTTATCACAATTCTGGAGGCTAAAAGTCTGAGATCAAGGGTTGGTTTCTTCTGAGGCCTCTCCCTTTGGCTTATAGATGCCCTTTTTCTGGTGTCTTCACATGGTCTATCTTCTGTGGTTGTCCATGTCTTAATCTCATCTTACAGGGACACTAGTCATATTGGGTTAGGGTCCATTCATAACACCTCATTTTCACTTAAATACTTCTTTAAAGGCCCTCACTCCAAATACAGTCACAGTCTGAGGTACAGAGGTTAGAATTTCAACATATGGATTTTGCAGGAACACAATGCAGTTCATAACAGGTAGCTCTGAAAAAACCAGCAATTCTGGGGCCCCACCATAAACTCACTTTCATTGGTCTTAGTGGAGCCTTCCATTGGTACCTTTTTAAAGCACCAAGGAGAGTCTAATGTGTGTCCAACATTAACAACTACTAGGGCCCTCAGTGGGGATTCTAGCCCCAGTTCAGGCTAAAAGAATATGGACCATAGTTTTCTCAGCTATAAAATGGACCAGCTGGACAAAATGATTTTAAAGTCCCATTTCAAGATACATGCACCCCAATGTTCATAGCAGTACTATTTACAATAACCAAGATGTGAGAAATGGAATGTTTCCTGCCATATCAGTAAACAAGGATGTCACAGTCATCCTTGATTGCAGCTCTCCAATGTGAGCCGGTGAGCCCTGAGGAAACTCAGGATGTGAAAACACAGGATACTGGCCCCAGACAGCTGAGGTACATATCAAAGGAACGATTTCAGTGAGCCCAGACTCTTGCATCTTCCCATACATGGAAAAGCACTAAATTTCTTAACTTGAGATATCTGGCTTTCTTCAATTAACAATCTTTTGATAATACCAACTCCCTGCCCTTTGTTGCAAAACTCCCATATATCCTACCTCTGCCCTTGCCTCCTTGGCACAGTTTCTCAGAGCTATCTGAAACACTATCTCCCAGGCTGCCATCCTCATTTTACCCCAAATAAAACTTAACTGAAAACTCTTGTGTTGTGCATTTTTTTAATAATGGAAAAACCCAAGTGTCTATCAATAGATGACTGGCTTAAGAAGATATGTGTATATATATATACAGACATATTGGAATATTACTCAGCCATGAAAAAGAATAAAATATTGCCATTTGCAGCAACATGGATGGACCTAGAGAATGTTATTCTTAGTGAAATAAGTCAGAGAAAGACAAACAGTATACAATATCAGTTATATGTGGAATCTAAAAAAATACAAACAAATTATATGCAAAACAGCAACAGACTCATAGACATAGAAAACAAACTTATGGTTACCAAAGGAGAGATGGAGGAGGGAGGGACAAATTCGGAGTATGGGATTAACAGATAAAGGCTACTATGCATAAAATAAATAAGCAACACGGATTACTGTATAGCACAGGGAATTACATTCAATATCTTATAATAACTTATAATGGAACCTACACAGGGCAATTTGGCAGTACATGTCAAAATTACGAGTGAATTCTTAGGAACTTAATCTACATATATTCTATAGGTACAAGACTATTCACTGTAGCATCTTTGTCTTAATAAAATATTTAAAATTTAAAAAACTAAAATGGAATATAATCAGAAAAAATAACTGAGTCACTAATGCTGTACACTTGAGACTAACACAATGTTGTAAATCAGTTATATTGCAATAATAAATAAATAAATAAATAATAAATAAATAATAAATTTTTAGCATTGAAATTTCATGGCACAGAGGAAAGAAAGTAGTCCATAGTCTAATTCTTCTTTTCATCCTAGACAGCATCCTTTTACAGTATCCTGATAAGTGACACATCTGAGGTTCAAGAATAAATATAAAGAAACACCAAAAAATTACAAGAGGATCAACTTCTGGCCAATCAGGTGTTCCCCAGTAATATGGCTGGGCAAGATGCTCATGGCATTCTGCCCAAATGCTTTTGCAGCTAAAAGCTATTGGGAAGGGCTTCCTAGGTGGCAGAGCAGTTGAGAATCTACCTGCCAATTCAGAGGACATGGGTTTGATCCCTGCTCCAGGAAGATCCCACATGCTGCAGAGCAACTAAGCCCTTGTGCCACAACTATTGAGCCTGTGCTTTAGAGTCCATGAGCCACAGCTATTGAGCTCATGTGCTGCAACTACTGAAGCCCACATGCCTAGAGCCCATGCTCCACAACAAGAGAAGCCATGGCAATGAGGAGCCCGCGCACCACAACGAAGAGTAGCCCCTACTCACCACAACTAAAAAGAAAGCCCACACATAGCAAACAAGACCCAACACAGCCAATAAAATAAATAAATAAATAAATAAATAAATAAATAAATAAATAAATAAATTTATAAGAAATAAGTAAATAGATAAATAAAAGCTATCGGGCAAACATCAAGGGACCCTGTCATTAGCATCTCTGTGCAATTGCAATGAGACTCCTCTGAGAGGAAATTTGCACAATAAGTGTAGTATGCTAATTAAAATGGAATTCTGTGTGGGCTTTTCACTTATGTATTAGTTAAATGCAGTTAGCATCTGGGGCAGAAAGGGTACTGTGGGAAAGAAGCTGATCTGGTTACTTTTCTGAGTGGAATGGAAAGGTTAAGCTTTGGCTAGAGTGCTTAAGGAAGTTGACTACAATCTTCTTGGGTGCTCTGTCAGTGAGATAAAATCCACAAAACAGTCTAGGAGAATCCAAAATGCCAGGCCACATGACAAATTGACTGGGTTCTTAAGCTTATGTCATGCTACTTTCTACTTCTTATCTTGTTCACCACCTTTAGATGTATAATACAATAAAAGCATATTTGGGAATTCCCTGGTGGTCCAGTGGTTAGGATGCCATGCTTTCACTGCAGAGGTTGTGGGTTTGATCCCTGGTCAGGAAACAAAGATCCCACAGGCTGTGCAAAAAAAGAAAAAAGATTAACAGTAGTAATAATAAAAGTAGATAAATACGTGGCATATTCTTTTGTAGCCAACTGGTAATTTGAGACATTAAATAGCATGTTTCTAGAAAACACCTATAAACAACCTTTTTTTAAAGGGGGCTGGGGGTAGGTCCCAAGGCACTAGGTACAGTGGGCAGTGGGCCAAGTGAGACAAAGCACTGGAGGGCATGTATCTATTGGGAGAATTAAGTTTTCAAGATAAAGAGGCATGAAAGTGAGAGACAAGATTTGGTGGAAGATGAAACAAGTTAGAGAGGGTATAGAGGTTGAGGGGCCTCCAGTTTATGAGAGGAAAGCAAGGGAAAAGGAAGAAAAATACAAGAGGATCCCCCTGGTGTTTGGGTGTAACTGTAAGTGGGTGAATTGATGTGCTCTTTCTTGACTGACATTATAAATTGAGAATCCCACTGATATCACACACAGTACAAGACATGGACAGAACAGTAAAGAGACAGCAGCAGGGGTTCCAGACAGGAAATGGCAGAGAATGTCCCCTGGTTCCTTGCACATTACACTTGACATAGTGGAGACCCAGAATTTCCCGTGTGCCCAGTGGAAGAGGGGAGAGGGTCACAGAAGCTGAGAGTCTTGGTTAGCATGCTTGACCAGGGATTTCCATGGCAGGAAACAAGATGACCCTGGGGTGGAAGGCTTGAAGGGCAGTTTTGTCCCAGCCTCAGGGGACCCTCAATTCCAGCCACAAACAAGCCTAAAGTTCCCCCTAAAAAGATTGATGGATATCAGACATGGTCCAGTCAGAAGACACAAACCATACCAGTTATTTGTAAAAGAGAAATGTTATTATAAAAGCTGTTAACTAGGTAATTGAAAATGCCAAAAAGGAATTCTAAGGTACCATGGAAGTAGCAACTGCAGAAAGAGCCCCAACCCCTCATGACTGAAAGAAGAGGAAAGAGATTGGGTAACTTGAGTGGATTTGACCACAACATCCTGACTTACAAATATTTCCACCTATAAACTGGATGCCCTCTCCTTCCCCTATCCATTATTCTCATCCTCTTGGGACCTACAATTAATCTCTCTATCTCTGTTTGTCCCTTGGTCTCTGTGCATCTCTCTCTCTGTGTCTCTGTTTCTTTCTCTATCTCTCTGTCTCTGTCTCTCTCCCTCTTCCCCCACCCCTGACTTCCTTTGCATCTACACTTAAATGCACTCAGATCTAATTAATCTTTAAAAATCATCCCTCCTCCTATATTGCCCTCCCAAGATTCCCTTACCTCTCTCTTCTGTACTTCCTCAAGCCTCTTAAAAGAGCTGTCTATGGTTCTCACCTACCATTAAATCCTCAACACATTCAATGTCCCCACCATACATCTAACATGACTCTTGTAAATTCTCTTCTCAGGGGAAAGCTTTCATCCTTTCAACAATCATAGCATCTTATACCCTTCACATACCTACATTTATTGCCTGTTTTTCTCTACTAAACTATATGCTTCCTGAAGCCAGGGACTTTCCATCTTGTTCACATCAGAATCTTCAGCACATAGTGTATGCATGACCTGTAGTGAATGGTCAATGATTGTTGAAAAAAAGGTTTAGAGAGATTTTTTTAAATCATAATTTAATCACTTGGTGAAAAGTCATTCAAATTTACATTATTCCCTTGAAGTTTTATGCTCATTTACATTCTCATCATTGTGTATATTTAATTTTAATATATCACCATATTTTGAAATTTTTCATGCTAGTGTTGAATGTCTTAGATCTTAGGCCTGAATGATTTCACTAAGAATAAGTTTAATAAAAGCAATCTGCAAATTGGTAAGGGCCACTTGTATGAAATGGTTACTAATTATGTCTTAAATTGATATAGCTATTGCATTCAAATAAAGAGCTCTCTACTCCTTGATTTTCAGGAATTTCAATTAAACCTGTTTGCCAGCTGGTTACCTTGAGAAGCCTCAGGGACTGAGTGGAGAAGGGAGTGTGTGTGATTAATGCAGAGGTGTCATTCCAAGTTAAGGCAGATGCCAAGGACCAGATCTTAAAAGGTACAGAGCAAATATTTTCCCTTTTTTCTTTTTTTTTTTTTTATGGACATATAATGGACCTAAAATATTTTTTGTTTCTTTGTTTGTTTGTTTGTTCTCATCCTCAGATCCTTATTGGAGTATAACTGTTTTACAATGTTGTGCAGTTTCTGCTGTACAACAAAGTTAATCAGCTGTATTTACACATATATCCCCATATCCCCTCCCTCTTGAGCCTCCCTCCTCTCCTCTCCTGGATAGGTCCCACCCCTCTAGGTCATCACCAAGCATTGAGTCGATCTCCCAATATTATGCAGCTGCTTTCCACTAGCTATCTATTTTATATTTGGTAGTGTATATATGTCTACACTACCTTCTCACTTCATCCCAGCTTCCCATTGCCCTCCATGTCCTCAAGACCATTCTCTGTTTCTGCATTTTAATTCTTGTCCTGCCCCTAGGTTCCTCAGTACAATTTTTATTTGTTTTTTGTTTGCTTTCTTTTCTTTTTTAGATTCCATATATATGCATTAGCATACAGTATTTGATTTTCTCTTTCTGCCTTACCTCACCCTGTAGGACAGACTCCAGGTCCATCCACCTCACTCCAAATAACTGGATTTCATTCCTTTCTATAACTGAGTAATATTGCATTGTATATATGTGCCACATCTTCTTTATCCATTCATCTGTTGATGGGCATTTAGGTTGCTTGCATATCCTGGCTATTGTAAATAGTGCTGCAATGAACATTGTGATATATGTATCTTTGAATTATGGTTTTCTCTGGGTATCTGCCTATGAGTGGGATTGCTGGGTCATATGGTAGTTCTCTTTTTACATTTATAAAGAATATCCATACTGTTTTCCATAGTGGCTGTACCAATTTACATTCCCACCAATTGTGCAGGAGGGTTCCCTTTTCTGCACACCCTCCCCAGCATTGACTGTTTCTAGACTTTTAGATGATGGCCATTCTGACCGGTGTGAGGTGACACCTCATTGTGGCTTTGATTTGCATTTCTCTAACGATTAGTGATGGAATATCTTTTCGTGTGCTTGTCAGCTATCTGTCTGTCTTCTTTGGAGAAAGGTCTATTTAGGTTTTCCACCCATTTTTAAACTGGGATCATTGTTTTCTTGATATTGAGCTGCATGTGCTGTTCATATATTTTGGAGAGTATTCCTTTGTCAGCTGCTTCATTGGTGAATATTTTCTCCCATTCTGAGGGTTATCTTCTTGTCTTGTTTATGGTAACTTTTGCTGTGCAAAAGCTTTTAAGTTTCATTAGATCCCATTTATTTTTATTTTTATTTCCATTATTCTAGGAGGTGGGTCAAAAAGGATTTTGCTTTGGTTTATGTCATAGTGTTCTGCCTATGTTTTTCTCTAAGAGTTTCATGGTGTCTGGCCTTACACTGAGGTCTTTAATCCATTTAGAGTTTATTTTTGTGTGTGGTGTTAGGGAGTGTTCTAATTTCATTCTTTTACATGTTGCTGTCCAATTTTACCAGCACCACTTATTGAAGAGGCTGTGTTTTTTCCATTGTATACTCTTGCCTCCTTTGTCAGAGATAAGGTGCCCATATGTGTGTGGGTTTACCTGGGCTCTCTATCCTGTTTGACTGACCTATATTTCTGTTTTTGTGCCAGTACCATGTTATCTTGATCACTGTAGTCTTGTAGTATAGTCTGAAGTCACGGAGCCTGATTCCTCCAGCTCTGTCTTTCCTTCTCAAGGTTGATTTGGCTATTTGGGGTCTTTGGTGTTTCCCTACAAATTGTAAAATTTCTTGCTCTAGTTCTGTGAAAAATGCCATTGGTAATTTGATAGGGATTGCATTGAATCTGTAAATTGCTTTGGGGTAGTATAGTCATTTTTGCAATGTTGATTCTTCCAATCCAAGAACATGGTGTATCTCTCCATCTGTTTGTATCATCTTTGATCTCTGTCATCAATGCCTTTTAGTTTTCTGCATACAGGTCTTTTACCTCCTTGGTTAGGTTTATTCCTAGGTATTTTATTCTTTTTGTTGCAATGATAAAAGGGAGTGTTTCCTTAATTCCTCTTTCTGATTTTTCGTTGTTAGTGTATAGTATGCTAGAGATTTCTGTACATTAATTTTGTATCCTGCTACTTTACCAAATTCATTGTTTAACTCTAGTAGTTTTCTAGTAGCCTCTTTAGGATTTTTTTGGTATAATATTATGTCATCTGCAAAGAGTGACAATTTTACTTCATTTCCAATTTGGATTCCTTTCTTTTCTTTTTATTCTCGGATTGCTGTGGCTAAAAATTCCAAAACTATGTTGAATAATAGTGGTGAGAGTAGGCACCCTTGTCTTATTCCTGTTCTTAGATGGAATGCTTTCAGTTTTTCACCATTGAGAATAATGTTGGCTGTTGGTTTGTCATATATGGCTTTTAATACATTGAGGTACTTTCTGGAAATTTTGTATCATAAATGGGTGTTGAACTTTGTCAAAAGCTTTCTCTGCATCTATTGAGATGATTATGTGGGTTTTATCCTTCAATTTGTTATTATGGTGTATCACATTGATTGATTTGCATATATTGAAGAATCCTTGCATTGCTGGGATAAACCCCACTTGATCATGGTGGATGATCATTTTAATGTGCTGTTGGATTCTGTTTGCTGGTATTTTCTTGAGGATTTTTGCACCCATATTCATCAGTGATATTGGCCTGTAATTTTCTTTTTTTGTGACATCTTTGTCTGGTTTTGGTATCAGGGTGATGGTGGCCCCAGAGAATGAGTTTGGGAATGTTCCTCTTTCTGCTATATTTTGGAAGAGTTTGAGAAGGATAGGTGTTAGCTCTTCTCTAAGTGTTTGTTTGATAGAATTCACCTGTGAAGCCATCTGACTCTGGGCTTTTGTTTGTTGGAAGATTTTTAATCATAGTTTCAATTTCAGAGCTTGTGATTTGTCTGTTCATATTTTCTATTTCTTCCTGGTTCAGTCTTGGAAAGTTGTACTTTTCTAAGAATTTCTTTATTTCTTCCAGGTTGTCCATTTTGTTGGCATATACTTGCATGTAATAGTCTCTCATGATCCTTTTTATTTCTGCAGTGGCAATTGTTACTTCCTCTTTTTCATTTCTAATTCTGTTGATTTGTGTCTTCTCCCTTTTTTTTTCCTGATGAGTCTGGTTAATGGTCTATCAATTCTGTTTATCTTCTCAAAGAACCAGTTTTTAGTTTTATTGATCTTTACTATTGCTTCCTTCATTTCTTTTCCACTTATTTCTGATCTGATATTTATGATTTCTTTCCTTCTACTAACTTTGGGGGTTTTTTGTTCTTCTTTCTCTAATTGTTTTAAGTGTAAGTTTAGGTTGTTTATTTGACATTTTTCTTGTTTGTTGAGGTAGGATTGTATTGTTCTAAACTTCCCTCTTAGAACTACTTTTGCTACATCCCATAGGTTTTGGGTTATCGTGTTTTCATTGTCATTTGCCTCTAGGTATTCTTTTATATCCTCTTTGATTTATTCAGTGATCTCTTAGTTGTTTAATAGCATATTGTTTAGCCTCCATGTGTTTGTATTTTTTACAGTTTTTTTCCTGTAATTGATATATAGTCTCATGGCATTGTGGTTGGAGAAATGCTTGATACAATTTCAATTTTCTTAAATTTAATGAGGCTTGATTTGTGACCCAAGGTATGACCTATCCTGGAGAATTTTCAGTGTGCACTTGAGAAGAAAGTGAATTCTGCAGTTTTTTTATGGAATATCCTATAAATATCAAGTCCATCTGGTTTAATGAGTCATTTAAAGCCATGTTTCCTTATTTATTTTCTGTTTCGTTGCTCTGTCCATTGGTGTAAGTGGGGTGTTAAAGTCTACTATTATTAGGTTATTGTTGATTTTACCTTCTATGGTTATTAGCATTTGCCTTATGTATTGAAGTGCTCCTATGTTGGGTGCATAAAAATTTACAATTGTTATATCTTCTTCTTGGATTGATCCCTTGATCATTTTGTACTGTCCTTCCTTGTCTCTTGTAAGAGTCTTTTTATTAAAGTCTAATTTGTTTGATATGATTTTTTGCTACTCCAGCTTTCTTTTGACTTCCATTTGCATGGAATATCTTTTTCCATCCTCTCACTTTCAGTCTGTATGTGTCCCTAGCTCTGAAGTAGGTATCTTGTAGACAGCATATGTATGAGTCTTGTTTTTGTATCCATTCATCCAGTCTGTGTCTTTTGGTTGGAGCATTTAATGCATTTATATTTAAGGTAATTATTAATATGTATGGTTCTATTACCATTTTCTTAATTGTCTTGGGTTTGTTTCTGTAGGTCTTTTCCTCCTCTTGTGTTTCCTGCCTAGAGAAGTTCCTTTTGCAATTGTTGTAAGGCTGGTTTAGTGGTGCTGAATTCTCTTAAATTTGCATGTCTTTAAAGCTTTTGCTTTCTCCATCAAATCTGAATAAGATTCTTGCTGGGTAGAGTATTCTTGGCTGTAGGTTTTTCCCTTTCAGGACTTTCAGTATATGCTGCCACTCCCTTCTAGCTGGAGAGTTTCTGCAGAAAATCAGCTGTTAAACTTTTGGGTGTTCCCTTGTATGTTAATTGCTGCTTTTACTATTTTTTCTTTGTGTTTAATTTATGTTAATTTGATTAATATGTGTCTCATTGTGTTCTCCTTGGGTTAATTCTCTATGGGAATCTCTGCACTTCCTAGACTTGGTGGTCTATTTTCTTTCCCAACCTAGGGAAATTTTTGACTATAATCTCTTCAAATATTTTCTCAGACACTTTCTTTTTTTATTCTTTTTTGGGATGCCTATAATTCAAATATTGGTGTGCTTAATGTTGTCCCTGAGGTTTCTGAGACTGTCTTCCATGCTTTTCATTCATTTTTCTTTATTCTGCTCTGTGACATTTATTTCCACCATTCTATCTTCCAGGTCACTTACTCATTCTTTGGCCTCAGTTATTCTGCTATTGATTCCATCTAGAATATTTTTAATTTCAGTTATTGTGTTGTTCATTTCTGCTTGTTTGCCCTTTAGTTCTTCTAGGTCTTTTTGAAATGTTTCTTGTATTTTCTCTATTCTGTTTCCAAGATTTTGGATCATCTTTACTGTCATTACTCTGAATCCTTTTTCAGGCAATTTGCCTATTTCTTCTTCATTTATTTGGTCTTGTGTGTTTTTATCTTGCTCCTTTACCTGCAATATGTTTCTCTGTTTTCTCATTTTGTCTAATTTACAGTATTTGAGGTCTCTTTTCCCTAGACTGCTGAGTCATACTTCCTTTTACTTCTATTCTCTGTGGTGGGATTGGTCCAATGTCTTGAGCAAGCTTCCTGATGAGAGGGACTAGTGCCTGCATTCTGCTGGTTGGAGCTAAGTCTTTTCCCTCTGATGAACAGGGCCATGTCAGGTGGTATATTTTGGGGTGTCTGTGAGCTTAGTATGACTTTAGGTAGTCTGTGTGCTGATGGGGTGGGTTTATGTTCCTGTCTTCTTTGTTGTTTTGTGTGAGGCATCCAGCACTGGGAGCTGCAGGCAGTCTGGCCAAGCTGTGTCTTGGACTCTGATGGAGGTCTACATGAGAGCTCTCAGTGATTAATCTTCCCTGTGGCTGGGGATTCTCTAGTGGCCCAGCATCCTGGACTCCGTGCTCTCACCCCAGTTCCTCAGGCTCAACTTCTGGTCAGGAATCAAGACCCAGCAGGTCACTCATCTTGGCACTAAGGGGGTTTTAAAAAGACTAACCAAGCCCCAGACTAATGGTAAAAATTTAAATCAAATAAACAAATACTGAAACAAGGAAACGTACACATGCAAGAGAAACAAAAACAGAACCAAATAGAACACAAAGCATTAGAACAACCAGAAAATAGAACCCCAGAGCAAAATCTGACAAGAAAAAGAGATCCAACAAAAACTCAAAACCAAAAAAAAAAAACAAAAACAAACAAAAAAAACAAAACAAAACAAAAGAGTGCCAACTGAAGACTGATGAAAGAAATAAAACAATCTGACAACAGTGATTAAAAAGAGCGAGAGAGAGAGAGAAAGAAAGGGGAAAGAAGAAAGAACAACAGAAGAGCAATGTAAAAATGGAAATATAAAAAAAAATTTAAAGGAAAAGGAAGAAAAAATGACAAACAAACCCCAGAGAAATGAAGAAATCAAAATCAAACCAACAAAAATAGAAACAAGAACCAAATATGACAAAGATCATGAGAACAACCTGAATAACTGAAGAACCCCAAAAACGAAATCAAACAATTAGAACTAAGAAAAAGACAGAACCTAAAAACAAAAACCAAAGCAGTGTGTCAACTGAAGAATAAAGCAAGGAAACAGGACAGACCAATAATAATGAATAAAAATAAAATATAAAATAAAATAAAATAAAAAACATAAAATAAAAAGGGATTAAACAACAAAAAAAGTATAAATGGAAATATAAAAAGAAAAAGAAAAAATATATTAAAGAAAAAGAAGAAAAAAGATAAGGGAAAAGAACACAGCACAACAGAAAAGCCAACTAGAAATAGAAATATATTTTAAAAAATAATAAAAATAAAATAAAATAAAAAATATGTTATAAAACACAAAGATCCCATAAGACTAAAATTTAAAAAAAAAAAAAGCTTTTAAAAAGACAGAACCAACAACAGAATGAATCAAAACAATAGAATTAATAATAATAATTCTCTTTCCTTGGGGTCTCAGCTCTAAGTGTTCTTGTACATGCCTTGAGCCAAAGGCCACCTCCACCTCCCCAAGAGGCCCTCCTCTGCCTCTGGGTTGGACTCTGAACCTGCTGTGGGCTCTTTGGAGTCCACTTATCCTCAGATCTGACCCAATTCCTGTGTGTGATTGCCCCCAAAGTCCACAGATGCCAGAGTGAGACCTTTTTCATATGTGGTAACATTCATATATGGTAACATTCGCATGTGGCATGCAACAGCCAGCCTACTCCAATAGTCCAAAGACACAGAGCTCTTGGGTCTGCCTCAGTGAGGACTTCCTTTATTGTTCATCTGCATGTGCTGCCATGTGAGGATAGAGAAGGTACTAAAATATGGCTCCTCCCTCTCCATGTGGGTCAGCAGTAGTACCCTGCTTGGATCACAGGAGCTCTGGTAGCAGCACCAAATGTACAGGGAAGCCAGCAGCCACAGGTGTAAGATACATGGCCCTAGTGATGGCCAGCCTTGGCTAGTCTTTTATTGGCACTTAGCAGCAGGCATGCTAGGACTAGCTCTTATGGGGGCTTTTTCTATTACTCATTGACTGGCATACAACAGCCAGCCCTAGAGAGAGCTCCCTTTATTTTTTTTCCTTTTTTTAAAATTTATTTATTTATTTATTTATTGGCTGTGTTGGGTATTTGTTGCTGCACATGGGCTTTCTCTAGTTGTGAGAGAGGGCTTCCTTTATTGTTCATCACAGGCACTGAGAGAGAGGTTACAATAGTGGCTCCTCCCCCTGCATGTGACTCAGCAGTAGCACCCTGCTTCCATGGCAGCCCAGTATTCCCTGGTAGGCATTCCCTGCTGTGGATTTCTTCCCTCCCATCCCCTAAGTTGGTCTCCCCACAGCCAACAGCATTTCTCACCCTGGACCTGTTCTCTGGTCCCCACACTCCAGCTTCCAACCCCCCTACATTCCTATGAACACACGTCTCAGTCCAGGGCATATAGGGCCACAGCGTGGACCATCTGTGCATTTCTCACTCTGTAATGTCTGCCACAGATCAGCTGCTTCACCCTCTTTGGACAGCCCCAAATTCCTCGCTTTCGTCCCAATCAAATTCCCCATCAGAAAGGGGGTTTCCCTGTCAGATAGGGGGCTTCCCCAAATTCAGGAATCTCTCTTCTGCTTCAGCTTCCCCACCCTGGGGTGCAGGTCCTGTCCCTTTCTTATCCTACTCTTTCTCCCTTCTTTTTTCCCTCCTACCTAGTTATGCAAGGATCTTTATAGTCCTTTCTGGTGTCCAAGGTCTTCTGCTAGTGTTCAGCCTATTTTCTGTGAGAATTGTTGCATCTATTGATGTATTCCTGATGCATCTGTGGAGAGAGATGAACTCCACGCCCTTCTACCTGCCACCATCTTGCTAACCTTGACCTAAAACATTGTTAGTTGCATGTGTACAACACAGTGATTTGATATTTCTATACAAAATGATCACCAAGATAAGTCTAGTTACCATCTGTCACCATACAAAAATATTATATTATTATTGATTATATTCCTGATGCTATACATTTCAACCCTATTACTCATTTATTTTGTAACTGTAAGTTTGTGCCTCTTAATCTCCCTCGCCTATCTCATTCACCCCTGACACACACCTTCTGCTCTGGCAACCACCTGTTTAATATCTGTATCTATGACTCTGTTTCTGTTTTGTTATGTTTATTCATTTGTTTTATTTCTTTTTATATTCCACATATAAATGAAAATTACTGTATTTGTCTTTCTCTGTCTGACTTTCTCCATCTGACAAATGGCAAGATTTCATTCTTTATATGGCTGAGCAATAAACCACACTTTCTTTATCCATTCATCAATCAGTGGACACTTAGATTGCTTCTATCCCTCAGCTATTGTGAATAATGCTTCAAAGAACATAGAAATGCACATATCTATTGAAATTAGTGTTTTTGTTTTCTTCAGAAGAATACCCAGAAGTGGAATTCTGGATCATATCATAGTTCTACCTTTAATTTTTTGAGGAACTTCCATAAAGTTTTCCATAGTGGCGCACCACATTCCCACTAACTGTGCATGAGAATTCCTTTTTCTCTATACCTCCATCAACAATTATTTTTGTTTGGTTGGTTGGTTGGTTGGGTTTTTTGACTGCACTGCTATGCTTGTGGGATCTTAGTCCCCACCAGGGATTGAACCCAGGCCCTTGACAGTGAAAGCATGGTGTCCTAACCACTGGACAACCAGGGAATTCCCAACACTTGTTATTTCTTGTGTCTTTGATAATAGCCATTCTGACAGGTGTGAGATGATATCTCTTTGTGGTTATGATTTACATTTCCCTGATGATTAATGATGTAGAGCATCTTTTTATGTGTCTGTAGGCCATCTGTATGTCTTCTGTGTGAAAAAAAATCTATTCAGGTCCTCTGCCCATTTTTTAATAGAGTTTATTTTTTTTTGATATTGATTGTAGGAGTTCTTTGTATATTTGGATATTAGCCCCTTGTCGGATATATCATTTGCAAATATCTTCTCCTATTTAGCAGGTGGCCTTTTTGTTTTCTTGACAGTTTTTTTGCCATGCAAATACTTTTTACTTTGATGTAGTCCAGTTTTATTGAGATATAACTGACATAGAACACTGTGCAAATTTAAGGTATACAACATAATGATTGTTTACATATATCATGAATTATAACCACAATAAGTTTAGAAACTATCCATCACTTCATATAGAAACTGCATTAAAGAAATAGAAAAAAAGAGCTCAGAAAAGATGGCAGAGGAGTAGGACAAGGAGATCACCCTCCTCCCCACAAATACATCAAAAATACATCTACTTGGGGAGTGGCTCCTAGAGAATACCTTCCCAAGGCCAGCAGGAGTCCTCAGACCCCCAAAAAGGCAAGAAAATTTCCATGTAATTGGGTAGCACAAAGGAAAGAAGGGAAAAAGAGAGACAAAGAATCCTGAGGAGACCAGCCCCTCTGGTAGGGAGCTATTGGAGGGAAGGTTCCCACACATGGGGGAGCCCCCTCACTGGTGTGGAAGGACAGGGGGA
This sequence comes from Hippopotamus amphibius kiboko, assembly GCF_030028045.1. Taxonomy (NCBI): domain Eukaryota; kingdom Metazoa; phylum Chordata; class Mammalia; order Artiodactyla; family Hippopotamidae; genus Hippopotamus; species Hippopotamus amphibius. Next base: position 34,508,243 of record NC_080202.1, read on the forward strand.
GCCTCGGAGCCCCCAGGTGAGAGAGCAACAGAAGGTGTGCCAAGGGCAGACCGGAGAGATCCCTGCATGGAGGAGTCAGGCAGCACTCCCCAGCCAGAGAAGCTACTCTGCTCACTCATGGCGGCAGTGGAGGCAAGGCGCTGAGACTTGGACTTCAGAGAACAGACACCAGGGAGAGAGCTGGGACTGATTGCCTGTGAACAGCCTGGGGAACAGGTGCACCAGCAAGTTAGGGGGGAGTTTGGGGAAAATCTTGGGCCAGACAGAGAGGCAGGGGACTTTTGTTTCTGAGTGCTTGGGAGGAACTTCCCTCTCTGCAAATTCGCAGGCTGCGAAGCTGCACAACCCATGGCTGCTGTATCTAAAAGCCTGCCTCTTGCCCCACACCCCTGCCCACCCCACGTGCCACTGGGTCCCACCAAATGCCTGCCCACCTACCTACCACCCTGCTCCCCTGCCCAGCTGATGCACCGCTGGGCCCCATGGCCTGCCCACCCAGAGCTGCCAAGGGTCCTGTGTGTAAGGCAAGACACTGGCCACACCATCCTGGCTGTATGTGAAGCCCACCAACACCAAGGGTCCCGTGATCAGGGCCAACTTCCTTGAGAAAACACACAGCACACCTCAGGCTCACGCTGACCTCTGTTGCTACAAGCACCCCTGGAGATTTCAGTTAGACTGCCATATCCCTCCCTACCTCCTGACCTGAAGTGGCAAGTGAGCCCCAATCACCCTCTTTCACCCCCACTTGCCAGGGTGGGGAACTGGCTCCTGACAGCAACTCACACGCAAAGTAGGGACTAAAACCAAAACTGAATCCTGAGGACTGCAGGACCAAAGAAGAGACAGAGAAACAGCCACAGGAGAAGCAGATTTAATGTTCATAATAGCCTTGATAGACCCTCCATCTGTGGATCACCTGAATAGACGAGTGTTTCTACAAAAAGACTGTAGACATAGGGGGTAACTGGGGACTGTGTGGACAAATACACACACGACTAATACCAGATCACAGTCTGAGCTCTCCACAGTCCTCTCCACAGCAAGTGCAGAGCCATGCCTAGAAATATTGGAGGACTTCTTGGTATGTTTGCCTTGTTTCTGGTTTTAGGTATTTGTTAGTTAAATCTTTATATATTTGTATGTGGATTTGCTTTCAATTGGTATGAGCACTCTCTTCTTTTCTTTGCTCTCTCTCTTTCTCTTCTCTTTGGTTTCTTTTCCTCTCCTCTTTTTGCAAGTGCAAGTGTGCACATCTCCTTGTGTGATTTTGACTGATTAGAGTTTCTTCTAACACCAGTCTAGGGGATATGTCTGTCCTTTCCCCTTCTTCCCTTTTTTCTTCCTTTTTTTCTTTGCTCTCCCTCTACCTCCTTTTTCTCCATGCTGTGCAGCTTCCAGGGTCTTGGTGCCCTGGCCAGGGGTTAAACCTGGACCTCTGAGACAGCAGAGCAGAGTCCAGGACATTGGACCACCAGACAACTCCATGGAATATTAATAAGCAAGTGCTCCCCCAGAGTTCTCATCCTCAACACCAAGCTCCAAATTCAACCAAAGGCCAGCAAACTCCAGTGTTTGACACCTCAAGCCAAACAGAACAGAGATAAGAGACAGCATCGGAAAAGGAGACAGCAAATACTATAAATTAGACAAAATGAGAAGACAAGGAAACACCTTGCAGGCAAAGGAGTAAGATAAAAAACCCACAAGACCAAATAAATGAAGAAGAAATTGGAAAAGAATTCAGACTAATAATAGTAAAGATGATCCAAAATCTTGAAAACAAAATGGAGAAAATACAAGAAACATTTAATAAGGACCTAGAAGAACTAAAGGGCAAACAAACAGTAATGAACAACAAAATAACTGAAATTAGAAATACTCTATATGGTATAAACAGCAGAAGAACTGAGGCAGAAGAACGAGTGAGTTGGAAGATAGAATGGGGGAAATAACTGCCACAGGGCAGGAAAAAGAAAAAAGAATAAAAAGAATGGAAGACAGCTTCAGAGACCTTGGGGGTATAACATTAAACATACCAAAATTCAAATCACAGGCATCCCAGAAGAAGAAAAAAAGAAAGGGTCTGAGGAAATATTTGAGGAGATTATGGTGGAAAACTTCCCCAACATGGGAAAGGAAATAGTAAACCAAATCCAAGAAGCACAGAGAGTCCCATACAGAATAGACCCAAAGAGAAACACACCAAGGCACATATTAATCAAACTAATGAAAGTTAAACACAAAGAAAAAATATTAAAAGAAGCAAGAGAAAAGCAACAAATAACTTATAAGGGAAGACCCATAAGGATAACAGCTGATCTCTCTGCAGAAACTCTGTGGGCCAGAAGGGAGTGGCAGGAGATATTAAAGTCTTGAAAGAGAAAAACCTACAGCCAAGAATACTCTACTCAGCAGGAATCTCATTCAGATTTGATGGAGAAATCAAAAGCTTTACAGACAAGCAAAAGTTAAGAGAATTCAGCACCACCAAAGCAGCCTTACAACAACTGCTAAAGGAAATCCCCTAGGCATTAAACACAAGAGGAGGAAAAGACCTACAAAATCACAGCCAAAACAATTAAGAAAATGGTACTAGCCATATGCTAACTCATATACATGGGATATAAAAAAAAATGGTACTGATGAACCCAGTGACAGGGCAAGAATAAAGATGCAGATGTAGACAATGGACTTGAGGAGACGGGAGTGGGGGGGGGTGGTGAAGCTGGGACGAAATGAGAGAGTAGCAATGACATATATCCACTACCAAATGTAAAATAGCTAGTAGGAAGTTCCTGCATAACATAGGGAGATAAACTCGATGATGGGTGATGACTTAGAGGGCCAGGATAGGGAGGGTGGGAGGAAGTCATGGGAGGGAGGGAACACGGGGATATATGTATAAATACAGCTGATTCACTTTGGTGTACCTCAAAAACTGGCACAACAGTGTAAAACAATTATATTCTAATAAAAGCTTTAAAAAAAGAAATAGAAAAAATTTTTCTTGGTGATGAGAACCTTAGAATTTATAACATACAACTGTATTAATTATATTTATCATGTTGCACATTGCATCCCTATTACTTATTTATCTTATAACTGGAAGTTTGAAATTTTGACTACCCTCATCCAATCTCCACTTCCCACATCCCCCGCCTCTAGTAAACACAGGTCTAATCTCTTTTTCTAGAGTTTGTTTGTTTCTTTGTTTGTTTTTGAAGTATAATTTACTTATAACACTTTGTTAGTTCCTGGCACAACACATAATGTTTTGTTGTTTCTATACATTTATTTCAAAATGATCACCATGATAAGTAAAGTGACCATTTGTCACCATACAAAGACATAATTATTGGCTATATTCCCCACACTGTATATTTCATACTTGTAACTCATTTATTTGTAACTGAAAGTTTGTACCTCTTAATCTCCCTCACCTATTTCTCTATTTTCCACACTCCACTCCTCTCTGGAAACCACCTGTTTTTTCCTGTATCTATAACTGTTTCTGCATTATGTTTGTTGATTTGTTTGGTTTTTTTACATGTGACATATAAGATATATCATATTTATTTGTCTTTGTCTGTCTAACATTTCACTTAGCATAGTACCTTCTGGGTTCATCCATGTTGTCACAAATGGCAAGATTTCTTTCTTTTTTATGGCTAATATTCTATTATATAAACAAATCACATGATCTTTATCCTTTTTTCTATTTCTGGGCACTGAGTTTGCTTCCATATCACGGCTATTGTAAATAACACTGCAGTGAACATAGTGGCTCATATATCTTTTTTGAGATAGTGATTCCATTTTCTGCAGATAAATACCCAAGAGTGGATTGCTGGATCATATGGTAGGTCATATAGTTGTTCTCTCTTTTAATTTTTGGAGGAATCTCCATACTGTTTTCCATAATGGTTGCACCAATTTACATTCCCAACAACAGTGCACAAGGATTCTCTTTTCTCCACATATTCACCAACACTCATTATTTGTTGCCTTTCGATAATAGCCATTCTGACTAGTGTAAGGCAATATCTCATTGTGGTTTTGATTGGCATTTCCCTGATGATTCATAATGTCGTTGAGCATCTATTCATGTATCTCCTGGCCACTCGTATGTCTTCTTTGGAAAACAGTCTATTTGGTTCTCTGCCCATTTTTTTTCTTACATAGAGTATTTTATTTTCTTTTTAATTAATTTTTATTGGCATATAGTTGCTTTACAATGTTGTGTTCGTTTCTATTGTACAGCAAAGAGAATCAACTGTATGTATACATATATTCCCTCTTTTTTTTTTTTTAATTTCCTTCCCATTTACATCACCACAGAGCATGGGGTAGAGTCCCCTGAGCTATAAAGTAGGTTCTTATTAGTTATCTATTTTATACATAGTATCAATAGTGTATATATGTCAATCCCAGTCTCCCAGTTCATCCCCCCACCCTTTCCTCTGTTGGTGTCCATATGTTTGTTCTCTATGTCTGCCCATTATTTAATTGGATTGTTCAGGTTTTTTGATATTGAGTTATAGGAGTTCTTTTTTAATATTATGGATTTTAATCCATTGTCAGATATACCATTTCCAAATATCTTCTCCCATTCAGTAGGAGACATTTTCATTTTGCTAATAGTTTCCGTCACTGTGCAAAACTTTTTATTTTTATGTAGTCCCATTTGTTTATTTTTGCTTTTGTTACATTTGCCTGAGGAGACATATACAAAAAATATTACTAAAACTGATGTCAAAGAGCATATTGCCTATGTTTTTTTCTAAGACTTTTAGAGCTTCAGGTCTTAACATTTAATTCTTTAATCAATTTTGAGTTTGTTTTTGTACATAATATGAGAAAGCCGTCTGTTTTTATTCTTTTGCATGTACTGTCCAGTTTTCCAATCACCATTTATTGAAGAGGCTGTCTTTTCCCCATTGTGTATATCTTTCTTCCTTTGTCAAGGATTAATTGACCACATAAACATAGGTTTATTTCTGGGTTCTTGATTCTGTTCCACTGATCTATGTGTCTGTTTTTGCACCATACCACACTGTTTTGATTATTGAAATTTTGTAAATAGTTTGAAGTCAGGGGGTTTGATAGTTTCAGCTTTGTACTTTCTCAAGATTGGCCATTTGGGGTCTTATTGTGTTCCCACACAAATTTTAGAACTATTTGTTATAGTTCTGTAAAAAAAATCCATTTATTTTATTCATTTTGCTGAGATTGTAAATAGGATTGTCTCTTTTTTAATATTTATTTATTTATTTAGCTGCATTGGGTCTTAGTTGCAGTATGCAGGATCTTCGTTGCAGTATGTGGGATCTTTCATTGCAGCACATGGGCTTCTCTCTAGTGGAATGTGGGCTCCGTGGTTGTGGCATGCAGGCTCCAGAGCATGGAGGCTCAGTAGTTCCAGTGCATGGGCTTAGTTGCCCTGCAGTATGTGGGATCCCAGTTCCTCAACCAGGGATTGAACTCATATCCCCTGCATTGGAAGTTGGATTCTTAACCACTGGACCATCAGGGAAGTCCCAGGATTGTCATCTTAATTTCTATTTCTGACAGCTGGTCATTAGTGTATAGAAATGCAACAGATTTCTGTGTATTAACTTCGCATCCTGCAACTTTACTGAATTCATTTTTCTGAAAATGTTAAAGTTTTCCTTCTTCCTTTCCAGTTTGGATTCCTTTTATTTCTTTTTCTTGTCTGATTGCTGTGGCTAAGAATTCTAAAACTGTGAATAAAGAGGTAAGAATGCACATCTTTGTCTTGTTCCTGATCTTAGAGGAAATGCTTTCAGCTATTATTTGCAGGTAAAGAAACAGAATAAGAGAAGTTAAGAAACTGCCTAAAGTCACACATCTATCTAAGTGGTGGAGTCAGGATTTAAACCTGGTATTGAATGTCTTCAAAACCCTTGGAGTTAATCACTGTGCTATGCTGCTCACTACCTGCTACACCTTGTGTTTGAAACTCTCAATGGCCTCAAAATCTAATGAGTATAGAAAAATTACACATAATCAGGTAAGTGCTGTTGAGGAATGTGTAAAGTGCCATGAGTACCAAAAGGAGGAAGCTCATATCAGTCTGGAGGACTCAAGGAAAGTTTTGCCTATGAGCCAATTCCAAAGGAAGCATTTCCCATTTGTTTCTGCACCCAGAAATGGGCTCTGCCTCTTGATAGAAGGGTGGCATATGTGTACAAGGAGGAAACAATGGTGACAGGATTGTGGCCATTTGGAACTGAGCAACTGCAGTCTTAATCAACAAATGTGCACTTTTGAGAGAGTACTATGGACTGTATTAACTTTCCTTTCAGATTCTTTGGCTTTAAAAATGTGACAGACCCTCTTTGGTAGATGGAAACCAGATTGATTTCTGTCTATTTTTAAGCTTCCCTACAAAAGCCACAACTACTGAGAAGAGGATCCTAGCCTCAGTAACACTGAAGAATTCTTCATGATCAGAGCAGCCAGCTGAGCCAATGGCAGCATCCACTGCCCTAAAGAGAAATCGTTTAGATAAAGTTTAATATCTTATGACTTCTCTGGTGGTGCAGTGGTTAAGAATCCACCAGCCAATGCAGGGACAAGTGTTCAATCCCTGGTCCAGGAAGATCCCACATTCCGCAGAGCAACTAAGCCCATGTGCCATAACTACTGAGCCTGCACTCTAGAGCCCATGAGCCACAACTACTGAGCCCACACACCACAACTACTGAGCCCATGCACTGCAACTACTGAAGTCTGTGTCCTCTAGGGCCCACGTGCCACAACTATTGAGCCTACATGCTGCAACTACTGAAGCCCACGCACCTAGACCCCCTGCTCTGCAACAAGAGAAGCCACCACAATGAGAAGCCCATGCACTATAATGAAGAGTAGTCCCTGCTCACCACAACTAGAGAAAGCCTGCACACAGCAACAGAGAAAAAAAAAGTTTGACCTCTTACTTGGTAAGATATCTCCTAAGCCAATGTCAATTTATTGTATCTGGAAGGAGAAAGGACACATTTAGGCTTTCAAAAATGGGAAGCTAAAAGTGAGCATTAGTCAGGGTTGTCACCACCTTATATATCAAAATTGGGATCGTGCTGATGTCATTCTTGAGTCAGAACATAATGAACTTTAAAATTGCCAATCCAGAGGCTGCTGCTCATGCTTATGATTTATAACAGAAATCACAAACTGCTACATAAACATCTCCACTTCCCATTTATGTTTGCATAAAGTCCAGGGGAAAAGAAAAGCTGAACTCTTTGTCAGATATGGTCAACAAGACTACAATCTCAGATGGAACCAAGTTTTCCTGTACTGGGGAGTGGCCAAGATGGTAGAGCAGGAAGACACTGAGCTCTCCTCCTCCCACACCAAAATTACAACTACTTACAGAGCAACTATTGATGAGAACAAATTGAAGACTAGCAGAAAAGATTTTCCATAGCTAAAGATATAAAGAAGGAACCACAGGATGAGTAGGAGGGGCAGAGATGTGGTATAGTAAAGACCCACACCTCAGGAAGGTGCCCCACAAACAAGAGAATAATCACAATTGCAGAGGTTCTCCCCAAGGAACAAGAAACTTGAGCCACACATCAGGCTTCCCAACATAGAGGTCCTGCAATGGGAAGACAAGCCCCCAGAAGGTCAGGCCTTGAAGGCCAATGGGGCTTGCTTATATGAGAGCCAGAGAGCAGTAGGAAACAGAATCTAATCTTAAAGAGCATGCAAAATCTCACATTCTCCAAGACCCAGCACAGAGGCAGTAAGGAGCCAGGGTCATACCCACTTGCTGGTCTTGGAGAGCCTCATAGAGAGGGAGGAGGCAATTGGGACTCCCCATAGGAATACAGATACTAGTGAGAGCCATTTTAGGGAGCTCATTCTACCACTAGGACACAGGTGATACAAGCACCATTTTGGATTTCTCCCTCTAGGCTGTTAGTGCTGGAGGCTTACCTGATGCAGGGCCCCACAAGCTCCTAGTCAGCCATCCTGGGACCTGGCCTAGCCCACCAGCAGCTGACAGCCTCAGCATGAGGCAGTACCTGACAGCAAACTGGGCCAGCCCCATCTACCAGTATGCCCAAGTAGTTGACCCTGCCATAACAGAGCCCACATGGGCACTCCTAAAATATTAGCTCTGGCGACCAGAGCAAATTGTGCTGCGGGGCCCCATAGAATGTTTTCTACATAAGGCAACTTCTCTAAGATTGGGAAATGTAAATGACCTACTTAATACTTGGAAATAAAAACAGAGAATTAGGCAAAATGAGGCAATAGAGGAATATGTTTCAAATAAAGGAATAATATAAAACCTTAGGAGGAAAACTAAATGGAGATAAGCAATCTACCTCATAAAGATTTTAAGGAAATGATCACAAAGATGCTCAATAAACTTGGGAGAAGAATGGATGAACACAGTGGGGAGTTTAACAAGAGAGCTTTCTTGGAATATTCCATTTCAAGGCTATCATTGGAGGAGACCCCAAATGCCTCTGGCTCAGACTAGGGACCTCCCACCTAGTCTGTCTATCCTCTCATAAATCTTTCCATACTTCCTGCAAGATATCCCTAAAACACAGCTCTGGTCAAGTCTCTTCTCTGCTGTAAAATGTCATGGCTTCCCATTGTCCTCTTTCATCTCCTTGCCTGGGCTCAGAGCATTCTGAGATTTGAAACTGCGGTCTTTCCTATCTCCCAACCTAACCCTATCTGCAGCTTGCTCTCCAGCCATGGTTTACCACTCATTACCAGGATAACAGACCCTCATGCTCTGCATTATGGTCTTTTGATCTTTGTTCAAGCTGGAGTTTCCATTTAAGCCTATCTTCTGTCATCTATCATCTATCTATCTATCTAACTCTACCTCTATCTCTCTTTCTTCTCTTTCCTCATTCTCAACTTTCCTCCTTCTTCAGAATTAATGCACCACTCATACCTCCAAAAAGAGTTCCATCTTCCTGGGTCAGCCATAAGGCCTCAGCTGGTTTACTTATCCCTGGGTCTCTTCCAATGATAGCCTTGAAATGGAAAATTCCAAGAAAAACTCCATGATCCTCACTTCTCCATTCCATCCTCAACAGCCCAGACTAGGGCAATTGAGCCGTTTGTGGGTCCATCACCACTAATCCTAAAAACATTGACAACTGGCAGGCTATCTCCCTGTTAGCTTCCATGATTGAATGTAAGGTTTCCAAGCCACTGGATTAGAGATTTATTTATTTATTACCTGTTGTGCTTGGGATTAAGAACACAGATTCTGGAGCTAGGGTGCTTCTTAGGTTTGACTCCTGGTTCTGCCACTTATCACCAGTAAGACCCTAAGCAAGTTATTTAACTTCTTTGCTTCAGCTTTTTCATTTGTAAAATGGAAAAAATAATAGTACTGACTTGCAGAGTTGTCATGAGAATTAAATGACAATAGTATAAGAGCCTTAGAAAACTATCTGGTACATGGTAAGCATTGTGTAAGGGCTTGTTAAATAAATAGGAAATCTTAGTATGTGTTAACCAGCCATTTAACAGAATGTAAACCCACTAAGGGCAAAAATAGCTTCTATTTGTCTGGAACAGAGTAAGTGTTCAAAAAACATGTGTGTGTTGATAGCTGCCAGAAAGTGGAAATCAGTATATTCTTGGAGGACTGTTGGGTAATATGTATCAAAATTTTAAATATGACTGCTCTTTGATCCAGTAATTCCACCTCTCAGAATAATATCTATAGATATAACTAAAAAATGTGGAAAGGTGCATCCATGAAGACATTCATTTTATATGGTAGGAAAAAAAAATGGGAACAACCTTAATGTCCATAATGTCAGTTACATCAGCTATGGGACACATATACAATGGAATATCATGTATCTATTAAAAGTTGCTAGTGTGTATCTATATTTTGAGGACATGGAAAGATGTATAAGATATATTATCAGGTTTCAAAAGCAGGCTACACAACAAGTATAGTATGATCTCATATTTCACACATACATGTATGTGTGTTTACACATGGATAGAAACATCAGGAAGAATACATATCAAATATTAAAAGTTATCACACCTGGTCAATGAGCTTATGATTGGTTTGTACCTTTTTTATTTTTAAATTATAAAGTGGTACATTTTAATTAATATGTTTTCATTGAAATAATACTGAAGTATACATAGAGAAAAAAGTGAAGTTTCCCTCAACTTACCAATCACTCACATAAAGTAACACTCCCTAGATGCAGCTAAACATCTTGGCATGATCTTGAACTTTTTCTTCATGACCTTTATCTATGTGCATCTGTATGTACTCAGGTATTAGATGAGATTTTTCTAAGCTTTAGGATATAAATAAAATTGGCAACAATGCCCATGCCCACATTCTGCAGGAAGTCCAATGCCCTCCCCAAAAAGTCTATGAATCCCCAAAGTCATACGCTCTGGTAACCTCCGCTGACTTTCAATCACTGTTCTTACCAAATTCTCTGTCTTGTTTATGAATTTCCTTCCCTGCCTCTTCTTTTCTCTACCCTCACCAATCCTAATGTGCAACAGAGTTCCTTTTTCTTGACTTTGCCCAAAACCTTACCCCAATACCTTAATTTTCCTTAACAATGGCATTTTTTACAGAAATATATTCTTTGAATAAGTCATTTTCCTTCATTTATTCACTCATTCAATAAACATTTACTTTGATTTAAAAAAAACAACACACCCCAAGCCATATGTCTAGAAGAATTTACTGAGAGTTTGGTCACAATAGGTAAGGATTTATTTCAAAGAAAAACAACTTTCAATTTAATATCAAAATCCCCATTCTTGAAAATTTTATGCCTCCTTTCCCCAAGCAATGGGAATTTCTCCTTATCATCTTCCTCAGCAGATTCAAGACTCCACCCAGCTCTTTTAAATTTTCTATATCTCCTAAGACCCTCCTCATATTTACTTTTGCATACTTGAAAACATAACTCTACTCAATGAACTGTAACATTCTCTGGGTCTCATCCTTATGGTAAAATATTGGGTACCCCAGAACACATTGTACAGCAAAGCATCCAGATGCTCCCCCAGATGGTGCCCTGAGGTGGAAGGGCACTGCATTCCAGAGCACTGATTAACATGGGCAAAGTCTTCATCTCATACTCCAGGGGTTCTAGAAATGATTCTAGATAAAGATGAATTTCTAACTCTCTCTATAGAGGCATCCACCCTGTTTCATTTCCTTTAGAGAGGCTTCTTCCTACCACTGACATTACATGTTACTTCTGCTACACAGAAGCCTTGGTTCAGGTGACTGATTTGAGGGTCCCCATATTTAGCTTCAGATCACAGTGTGGTTGGCCAGTGTGAGTCTACCTTCAAGAGCATCATCTGTTCCACTTTCATGCTCAGATTTACTGTTCACCTCATCTTCCTTTTTTCCTAACAGTTTAGAAAATCTACTGAGGAATATCTCCCAAAAGTCAGAAGGAAGTTATGGAACTCCTTTGACATCAACCTTACAACTTAGGCTTGGGGGCAGGTAACCTGTCAGAGAACCAGGCATGCAGAATATGAAGTCCAGAAATTTCCCTGGGTGAAAGTAAGCAAAGGAGGCTGCTGGAAGCTGGTTATAAAAAAACAGTCTATAGACAGGATTTCATTAAAAGTTGAAGTCTTTTGGGAAGGCATCCTTGGATGGATCAAAAATCTCTACCCAGTTCTACCTGCCAAGAACAAATCTGAGGAGACTGGCTGATGCAGTGCAGAAAGAAACTAGGGCCCCAGTGGATTCCTCAGTAAAGCTGTGTGCTATAGACACAGAGGAAGAAAAGGCAGTGTCCAGGTTGGAAAGGATTGTTGTAACGTGCAGTTAGACACACTCTGCAGATGTCATTACAATTTCTGCAGAGCCCGAAAACAGAAGAGTAGAGTTAACAGTAAGTCTCCAAGTCCTCGCTTAAAAGCCAGTGGCTGCCTCAAAGCTTCAAATGACTTGGTCCCCATGGCTGACTGCCTAGCAATGTTCAAACAGATGGTTGGGAATGCAGAAGGAAGCAGGGACCCAGATGCTAACATTTTGATGGTGTACCAACAGAAAGGAGAAAAGATGCCTTTGTATAAGTGTTCTGAGAAGAGCATGGGAAAGCTGATCTAGCTCACCCCAGGCTGCATCGAGGTGGGGAACTGGGCCTCTGGGGCTCTGCTCCTGACAATTCAAGCTTCATGGAAGTGCGATAGATCCTCACCTCTGTCAGAAGGCCCCTAGCACAGACCTAGCCAGAGTTGGCAATCCTGACCACTGTTTGACCACAAGTGGAGATGGCTACAAACATGTTAGTTATGATCAAGAGGCAAATTACCTTCTGGGGCTTAGCAAATAGAATGTGGCAGATCCAGGAGAGGGCAAAGAATGTTAGCAACCCAGCCTGGGGACTCAGGGCCTCCGAACTCTTCCTGAGCTGGATGCAGGCACCTTAGCTATGGAAGAGATGTGGTGATGGGAGAGTTTCAAAGTTTCAGGCAAGGGAACAGGGAAGCCAGTAAGCAACATGCATCATGCATGAATCCAAGACTTGTCGGTCCTTTCAACCATATTAGAACCACCTGTATGACACTTCAGAACAATTTTTACTTGTTTGCAGAGGCATTAAAAGTATTGATACTTCTTAGCATATCGACAGGTGACCTCACTTCCAACTATAAAGCATTGTAAGGTGGTTAACAAGTGAAATCTATACTCTTACAACACTGACACCTAAACCACTCAAATCAACCAACAGGAGTTTGGATCTAAGTAGTGCTGGTGCATGTGTTGGACAGGCATGGGCCTCACCACTCAATTATATAATCACACTATAGAAGCTGCATTTATTAACATCTTCTTACAGTGCTGGTGCTTTATGCAGATAATCTTCACAGAACCCATTGCTCCAAATGAGGAACCTAAAACTCAGAGAGATTAATTAATTTCCTCCAAGTCACATGGCAAATATTGTAAGGAATTGAGGCTCCAAAAGCCATGATCTTAACCATTCCTCCACACTGCCCCCAGAGAGGAAACAGAAAGGAGCACGCATTTATTGGGTTACTACTATGTGGCAAGCATTCTTCTAAGGGCTGGAGAGGAAGAATTGAAAAGAAATACTCTCTGCTCTTGAAGAAGCATAAGGTCTTTGGGAGAGAGTTACACAATGCAAATTATAAAACAGTAATATGATGTCAGTGGTTTTTCATTGCTACTCTGGGACCCCACCCAGGGCTGTGTTGGGTGCTCACCTCCAGGCCCATGGTACCCTCTGCTTTTGCTCCAAATCACTGCCTTGTTTCTGCCTCTGTCTCCCCTACTGAGCACATGAGAGATGGTACCATGGGTTGGTCAGCACCATGTCCCTGCTTGCAGCAATAAGCCTCACGAATGCAAATGCACCTCAAGTGAAAGATTTACTTATTAAAATGAAAATTAAATACTGAATATATGTGTTAATTGGAGTATAAATACTGATGAGAATTCCCTGGCAGTCCAGTGGTTAGGACTTGGTGCTTTCATTGCCAGAGATCCCACAAGCCATGCAGCACTGCCAAAAAAAGAGAAAAAAAGAAAGAAAGAGAGAAAAACTGAGATACGCACACCCTGGAGAAACAGAGTACAAAGGAGGGACATAGGGAAGGAGGGTGGAAGACACAAGGCCTGGCAGTGTGCAGCCCTAGAGCTCCCCTCTCACAGGAAGCTAATAAACCATGGTGGAAAGAACACCAGGCAAGAGCCAGAAGGGTGGGGTTCCACTGGGCCTCTAGCAAGATGTGTGGACAGTTGACCAACCTCCAGAGCCCCACTTCCATTGTCTCTAAAATGGGACAATCATGCCCACTCAGCCTACCTCAGGAAGCTGTTGTGGGGATCACACAATGAAGCGACAGAATGTTAAGAAGCACTTTCTAAACTATCAATAGATAGTCAGGGGACTTCCCTGCAGGTCCAGTGGTTAAGACTTCGAGCTTCCAATGCAGGGGGAGAGGGTTCGATCCCTAGTCAGGAAACTAAGATCCTGCAGCTGTGCAGTACAGTCAAAAAAGAAAAAAGGAAGGAAGAAAGGAAGGGGAGAGAGAGAAAGAAAAAGAAAGGAAGGAAGAGGGAGAGAGAAAGAAAGAAGAAAGAGAAAGAAGGAAGGAAAGAAAGAAAGAAAGAAAGAAAGAAAGAAAGAAAGAAAGAAAGAAAGAAAGAAAGAAAGAAAGAAAAGAAAGAAAGAAAGAAAGAAGGAAGGGAAAGAGGAAAGAAGAAAGAGAAGAAAGAAAGACAGAATGAGAAAGAAAGAAGAAAGAGGAAAAGAAAGACAGAAAGAGAAAGAAAGAAGAAAGAGGAAAAGAAAGAAAGAAAGAAAGAAAGAAAGAAAGAAAGAAAGAAAGAAAGAAAGAAAGAAGAAAGAAAGAAAGAAAGAAAAAGAAAGAGAGAGAGAAAGGGAGAAAGGAAGAAAGAAGGAAAGAAAAAAAAGAGCTCTTCAGGAGACAGGAACTACAGTAGTTCCCATGTTTCCCATTGGGTGGGCATGCAGGTTACTGGAGGTGTTATGAGGCTTTCCACCAATTTCTTTCAGTAGCACCCAGCTCAGGCCAGCTCCAAGGACACCCATACCACCCTTCCTCTTGGGGTCCTGTGCCCTATGGACAAATCAGCAGACTAGAAGTACCTCTTCCCCAAAGAGACAGGCCTGTGCATGCCCTTACCTGGCCTGGACAATTTAAGCTGAGCTGCATGAGACCCCTCCCTTCCATCAGAAACCCATTCCTGCACCCTTTTAGGCCATGCAGCACAGTGTAAATATCACTCACTTTGGGGGCAGCAAATCTGGGCTCTGATGCCAGCTATCTCTGCCTCACAAGAGCTATGCTTTCTGGGGGAGGGCACCTCACCTCTTGGAACCCTGTTTACATACCTGTATGGGAAATTCAGGATACCAAGATCAAGCTTTCTCACTCTTGGCACCACTGACACTTAAGGTCAGATGATTCTGTGACGTGAGGGCTGTCCTGTGCCTTGCAAGACACTCAGCATCATCCCTGGCCTCCACCCACTAGAGGTTAGCAGCACCACCATTCCCATAATGGCAACCAAAAATGTTTCTAGACATTACCAAAACCACCACCAGTGGAAGACCACTCACCCGATGGTTTCTAAGGCCATACAAACTGCTTCAACTTCTCTAGCACAGGCTTTTCATGCTTTAGACAAACACTGCCTCACATCAATTGTCACCGCCTCTTCAACAACCACAGCCAAAACAAAGGCATTCACATCTATCCTATCCGGTGTTTTATCAACTATCTGCATTCTCATATTTCTTTTAAACGATGGTCAGAGATGGAAATCTTAGCAGAAAGAGCCCAAAGGAAAGGGAGACTCCTGGAATGACCTTAGAGTCAAGCAGATCTTTTTTTTTTTTAATATTTATTTATTTTTGGCTGCATCAGGTCTTAGTTGCGGCATGAAGTATCTTTCATTGTGGTGCGTGGGCTTATTTGCCCCTTGGCATGTGGGATCTTAGTTTTCTGACAAAGGATCAAACCTGCATCCCCTGCATTGGAAGACAGATTCTCAACCACTGGACCACCAGGGAAGTCCCATGAATCAAGCACATCTCGAATCCTGGCTTTATAGTTTCAGTTTCCTCTGTGTAAGGTAGGATACTACAATAGCATTGAGGGGCTGGCTTGGTGATTAAATGAGAGGGGTATTGGATGGGCCCATTGCTGTGTCTCCCCACAGCAGGCTCTCAATGTGTGGTTACTCCTTCCTGGCTCTCTAAATGTGTCACCAGTGAGGAACTCACTGAAGGGAAGTCCCTCTGGCTCTTTGTAACCCCTTGTTACACCCCAAGGCTTTGCCTTGTCCCTCTCTCGGCTGTGCAGGTATGTGACCAGAACACTAGACAGTCTTCCCTCTAGCTTCAGCAGCTGATGTCTGGTCCCTGGGCCAGCTTCCCAAGAGGAGCTGCAACCTTCCAAGCTGTATGAAGCCCACCTTTACATCCTATCAAGACACCCAGACTAAGTGGGGACAGCTACCAGAATAATGCTGAATTATTACCAGAATAATGCATTATTACTTCATTACTTGCTGGAGACAGTCCTCTTTTAATCCTGCTTCACTTCCCTTCTTGCTTGCCCTCCCCAATCCTTGAAGTTCAGTAACTTAGTAGGAAGGAAATCGAACCAACAGGAAATGGAGCTGCCTGTCTGTTTGCAATAAACACAATGAGATCTCACTTCAAGAACAAATCCAGGAGTACAGGCTATGAGTCATGTCTACTGATGAAGCTGCCTTCTTCCCCAGCTGCAGTGGCAATGCCATCCCTGAGACCAGGAGAGGGATGCAGAGAAAGCACAGAGTTCTGCAATGTATATATTGTATGATGTCAGCCTGTCTGCCCTGCCTTCTCTCCATCAGAAAACATCAGAGCAGATCAAGTACTTTTGGAGGCCTTGGAGAGTTATTTAACTGCTCTCTGCTGCAATTCATCATTTATAAAGGGGTGGTAATAATAGTGCTCTATCTTATAAGGATTAAGTGAGTTAATAGGGGCAGTAGCTGGAACATAGTAAGTGCTTATATCAGTGTGCACTGCTGCTGCTGCTGCTGTTGCTGTTGTTGTTTTATTCTCAGTCTTTGTTCCTAGTTATTTGGGGGCCCCAGAGACAGATGAGACCCAACACAGCACCACCATCCATCCAAGTTTTCATGATTGCAATCACAATCAGATTCAATGTTTATCAAGAACTTACTATGAATATTTTTTAAATCTTTACAGACATTCAACGTGGCTGGTATTATTGTTATCCCCACGTAGCTGAAAAAAAAAAAAAAAACTGAGGCTTAGGAAGATATAGAAAGTTATCCAAGGGCAGAAATAACCAAAGGTGTCTTCAGACATCATATTCAATATGGCTTAGATCTGTTCATTTTCAGAGCCTGAATATAACTAGGTGGCATGACCCATAATTTCCAGAACTCTGGAAATGTCTGAAATTTAGGGCAAATATTCTTTCCACAAGGTCACATTTAAGAAGTTTAGCGGGACGAGAAGAATCAAGATGGCAGAGTAGGAGGACGTGTGTTCAACCCCTCTTGCAAGAGCACCGGAATTACAACTAACTGCTGAACAACCATCAACAGAAACACACTGCAACTCACCAAAAAAACCACCCCACATCCAGAGACAAAGGAGAAGCCACAATGAGATGGTAGGAGGGGAGCATTTGCATTAAAATCAAATCCCATAAATGCTGGGTGGGTGACCCACAAGCTGGAGAACACTTAAACCGCAGAAGTCCTGAGGGTTCTGAGCCCCATGTCAGGCTTCCTAACCTGGCAGTCCAGCAACGGGAGGAGGAATCCCTAGAGAATCAGACTTTGAAAGCCAGCAGGATTTGATTGCAGGACCTCCACAGGACTGGGGGAAATGGAGACTCCACTCTTGGAGGGGACACAAAAAATGTGCTCACCAGGACCCAGGGGGAAGGAGCAGTGATCCCATAGGAGACTGAACCAGACCTACCTGCTGGTGTTGGAGGGTTGCTTGCAGAGGTGGGGGGCAGCTGTGGCTCACCGAGGAGACAGGGGCACTGGCAGCAGGGGTTCTGGGAAGTGCTCATTGGTGTGAGCCCTTCCAGAGTCCACCATTAACTCCAATAAAGAGCCTGTAAGCTCCAGTGCTGGGTCACCTCAGGCCAAAAGACCACCAGGGTGGGAACACAGCCCCACCCATTGGCAGACAAGCAGATTAAAGTGTCACTGAGCTGCACCCACCAAATCAGATTAAAGTTTTACTGAGCTCCACCCACTCAGCCCAACCCACCATCAGTCCCTCCCATCAGGAAGCACCCACAAGCCTCCTAGACAGCTTCCTTCACAAGAGGGCAGACAGCATGATCAAGCAGTATCAGCACTATTTCATCTTGTGAAACTGAAAATCACAGCCACAGAAAGACAGAGAAAATGAAAAGACAAAAGACTTTATACCAGATGAAGGGACAAGATAATATCCCAGAAAAACAACTAAATGAAGAGGAGATAGGCATTCTTTCAGAAAAAGAATTCAGAATAATGATGGTGAAGATGATCCAGGACTTTGAAAAAAGATTGGATGCGAAGATCGAAAAGTTGCAAGAAAAGTTTACCAAAGACCTAGAAGAATTAAAGAACAAACAAACAAAGATATGCAACACAATAACTGAAATGAAAAATACACTAGAAGGAACCAATAGCAGATTAACTGAGGCAGAAGGACGAATAAGTGAGCTGGAAGACAGAATGGTGATAATCACTAATGCAGAAAAGAATAAAGAAAAAAGAATGAAAAGAACTGAAGACAGCCTAAGAAACCTCTGGGACAATGTTAAATGCACCAACATTCGCATTATAGGGGTTCTAGAAGGAGAAGAGAGAGAAAGGACCTGTGAAAATACTGAAAGAGATTATAGTTGAAAACTTCCCTAACATGGGGAAGGAAACAGCTACCCAAGTCCAGGATGCGCAGAGAGTCCCAGACAGGATAAACCCAAGGAGAAACACACCAAGACACATAGTAGTCAAATTGACAAAAATTAAAGACAGAGAAAATTTATTAAAAGCAACAAGGCAAAAATGACAAATAATATACAAGGCAACTCCCATCAGGTTAACAGCTGATTTCTCAGCAGAAACTCTACAAGCCAGAAGGGAGTGGCATCATATATTTAAAGTGATAACAGGGAAAAACCTACAAACAAGAATACTCTACCCAGCAAGGATCTCATTCAGATTCAATGGAGAAATCAAAAGCTTTACAGACAAGCAACAGCTAAGATAATTCAGCACCACCAGACCAGCCTTACAACAAATGCTAAGGTACTTCTCTAAGCAGGAAACATAAGAGAAGAAAAGGACCTACAGAAACAAAAATAAAACAATTAAGAAAATGGTAATAGGAACAAACATATCGATAATCACCTTGAATGTAAATGGACTAAATGCACCAACCAAAAGACACAGACTGGCTGAATGGATACAAAAACAAGACCCATATATATGCTGTCTGCAAAACACCCACTTCAGACCTAGGGACACATCCAGACTGAAAGTGAGGAGATGGAAAAAGATATTCCATGTAAATGGAAATCAAAAGAAAGCTGGAGTAGCAATACTCATATCAGATAAAATAGACTTTAAAATAAAAAATGTTACAAGAAATGACACTACATAAAGATTGAGGGATCAGTCCAAGAAGAAGAGATAACAATTATAAATATATATGCACCCAATATAGGAGCACCTCAATACATAAGGCAAATGCTAACAACTATGAAAGAGGAAATCAACAGTAACACAATCATAGTCGGGGACATTAACACCCCACTTACACCAATGGACAGATCATCCAGACAGAAAATTAATAAGGACACACAAGCTTTAAATGACTCAATAAATCAGCTGGATTTCATAGATATCTATAGGACATTACATCCAAAAACAGCAGATTCCACATTCTTCTTAAGTGCACATAGAACATTCTCCAGGACAGATCACATTTTGGGTCATAAATCAAGCCTTGGTAAATTCAAGAAAATTGAAATTGTATCAAGCATCTTCTCTGACCACAGTGCTATGAGATTAGGAATCAATTACAGGGAAAAAAAACTGTAAAAAACACAAACACATGTGGACTAAGCAATAAGCTACTAAATAACCAAGAGATCACTGAAGAAATCAAAGAGGAAATCAAAAAATACCTAGAGACAAATAACAATGAAAACACAATGATCCAAATCCTATGGGATGCAGTGCAGGCATTTCTAAGAGGGAAGTTTAGACTGATAAAATCCTACCTCAAGAAACAAGAAAAATCCCAAATAAACAATTGAAACTTACACCTAAAGAAACTAGAGAAAGAAGACCAAACAACACCCAAAGTGAGCAGACAGAGAGAAATCATAAAGATCAGAGCAGAAATAAATGAAATAGAGACAAAGAAAATGATAGCAAAAACCAATAAAACTAAAAGCTGGTTCTTTGAGAAGATAAATAAAATTGATAAACCTCTAGCAAGACTCATCAAGAAAAAGAGGGAGAGGACTCAAATCAATAAAATTAGAAAAGAAACAGAAGAAGTTACAATGGACACCGCAGAAATAAAAAGCACCATAAGAGATTACTACAAGCAACTATATGCCAATAAAATGGACAACCTGGATGAAATGGACAGATTCTTAGAAAAGTATAAGCTTCCAAGACTGAATCAGGACGACATAGAAAATATGAACAGGCCAATCACAAGTAATGAAATTGAAACTGGGATTGAAAACCTCCCAACAAACAAAAGTCCAGGACCAGATGGATTCACAGGTGAATTTTATCAAACATTTAGAGAAGAGCTAACACACATCCTTCTCAAACTCTTCCAAAAAATTGCAGAGGAAGGAACAATCCCAAACTCATTTTATGAAGCCACCATCACCCTGATACCCAAACCAGACAACGATACTACAAAAAAAGAAAACTACAGACCAATATCACTGATGAATTTAGATGCAAAAATCTTCAACAAAATACTAGCCAACAGAATCCAACAAAACATTAAAAGGATCATCCACCATGATCAAGTGGGGTTTATCCCTGGAATGCAAGGATCCTTCAATATATGCAAATCAATCAATGTGATACACCATATTAACAAACTGAAGGAAAAAACCACATGATCACCGCAATAGATGCAGAAAAAGCTTTTGACAAAATTCAACACCCATTGATGATAAAAACTCTCCAGAAGGTGGGCATAGAGGGAATCTACCTCAACATAATAAAGGCCATATATGACAAACCTACAGCAAACATCATTCTCAATGGTGAAAAACTGAAAGCATTCCCTCTAAGATCAGGAACAAGACAAGGATGAGCACTCTCGCCACTACTATTCAACACAGTTTTGGAAGTCCTAACCACAGCAATCAGAGAAGAAAAAAAATAAAAGGAATCCAAATTGGAAAAGAAGTAAAACTGTCACTGTTTGCAGATGACATGATGCTATATATAGAAAATCCTAAATATGCCACCAGAAAACTACTTGAGCTAATCAGTGAATTTGGTAAAGTTGCAGGATACAAAATTAACACACAGAAATCTCTTGCATTCCCATACACCAACAATGAAAGATCAGAAAGAGAAATTAAGGAAACAATCCCATTCACCATTGCAACAAAAAGAATAAAATACCTAGGAATAAACCTAACCAAGGAGGTAAAAGATCTGTACTCAGAAAACTATAAGACACTAATGAAAGAAATCAAAGATGACACAAACAGATGGAGGGACATACCATGTTCTTGGATTGGAAGAATCAACATTGTGAAAATGACTATACTACCAAAAGCAATTTACAGATTCAATGCAATCCCAATGAAATTACCAATGGCATTTTTCACAGAACTAGAACAAGACATTTTACAATTTGTATGGAAACACAAAAGACTCCGAATAGCCAAAGCAATCTTGAGAAGGAAAGACAGAGTTGGTGGAATCAGGCTTCCTGACTTCAGGCTATACTACAAGGCTACAGTCATCAAGACAATATGGTTCTGACACAAAAACAGAAATATAGATCAATGGAACAGGATAGAAAGCCCAGAGATAAACTATGGTCAATTAATCTATGACAAAGGAGGCAAGGATATGCAATGGAGAAAAGGCAGCCTCTTCAATAGATGGTGCTGGGAAAACTGGACAGCTGCATGTAAAGGAATGAAATTAGAACACTCCTTAACACCATACACAAAAATAAACTCAAAATGGATAAAAGACCTAAGTGTAAGGCCAGACACTATCAAACTCCTAGAGGAAAACATAGCAAGAACACTCTTTGACGTAAATAACTGCAAGATCTTTTTTGATCCACTCCCTAGAATAATGGAAATAAAAACAAAAATAAATAAGTGGGACCTAATGAAACTTCAAAGCTTCTACACAGAAAAGGAAACTATAAGCAAGATGAAAAGACAACCCTCAGAATGGGAAAAAATATTTACAAACGAATCAACAGACAAAGGATTAATCTCTGAAATATATAAACAGTTCATCCAGTTCAATATCAAAAAAATAAACAAGCCAAACAAAAATGGGCAGAAGATCTAAATAGGCATTTCTCCAAAGAAGACATATGGGTGGCCAAGAGGCACATGAAAAGCTGCTCAACATCACTAATTATTAGAGAAATGCAAATCAAAACTACAATGAAGTATCACCTCACACCACTTAGAATGGGCATCATCAGAAAATCTACAAACAGTAAATGCTGGAGAGGGTGTGGAGAAAAAGGAACGCTCTTGCATTGCTGGTGGGAATGTAAACTGATACAGTCACTATGGAAAACAGTATGGAGGTTCCTTAAAAAACTAAAAATAGAACTACCATATGACCCAGCAATCCCACTACTGGGCATATACCCAGAGAAAACCATAATTCAAAAAGACACATGCACTCCCATGTTCACTGCAGCACTATTTACAATAGCCAGGACATGGAAGCAACCTAAATGTCCATCAACAGATGAATGGATAAAGAAGATGTGGTACATACATACAATGGAATATTACGCAGCTGTAAAAAGGAATAAAACTGGGACATTTGTAGAGACATGGATGGACCTAGAGACTGTCATATAGAGTGAAGTGAATCAGAAAGAGAAAACAATATTGTATATTAACACATATATGTGGACTATAGAAAAATGGTACAGATCAACCGGTTTGCAAGGCAGAAATAGAGACACAGATGTAGAGAACAAACATATGGACACCAAGTGGGGAAAGTGGGGAGGGTTGGGGGGGAATGAATTGGGAGACTGGGATACCAAATTGTACACTCTAAATATATGCAGTTTATTGTAAAAAATAAAAAAAGAAAAAGAAGTTTAGCAGAAAATTTCTCAGTATTGCAGATCTATTGTTGCAAATAATAGAAACTGATATTGTCTAATGTAAGAAAACAGGGATTACACTGAAGGAGATCAGGGGCTCTCAGAATCAACTGGAAGACTGGGATTCAGGCCTGGGCACTGCTAGTACGTAGACAGTTCCTGGAAGCAAGAAGTACAGGAAAATCTTGCTGCAGGAATGGCCACATCCAAATGCCAAGAGGAGCGGGCAACACCAGGCATTTGCAGCCTTTTTTCATTTGCTCAAGATTCAAATTCCAGGAAACAAACAGCCTGGTTTGGGTCACATGTCCCTGTGTTTACAGAAGGACAGGACCCCATCAGACTAATGTTCCCAGGGAAGAGGTAATTATCCAAAAGGATATTGGGGTGCTGTTAGGAATGGGAAATGGGTATCAGATGAGCCAAAACAACACTCTCCACTACCATGATGCTTCCCTAAGTTCTCACATCATGACACTCAAAGAAAAGAAGGAATCCTCTGGTGAGGGCTAAGCCAAGCTATCTTGGGTGTGACAAAACTACTAAGAATCATCATTTGCTAGACTTTGAAGGAAACTTAGAGTTATCTAATTCATTCCCCATTTTTTTTACAAACAACAAAACTAAAGATAGTGAATTACTCCAAATCTCACCACTGATTAGTGGCAGAACCAGGACTCTCTTGCCTGGATAGTCCTGGATGGTGCTTCTTTCACTACCATGTGAAAGATTTCTCACTATCCAGAAGCACTGACACTGATTTGAAACTCCAAGTCAGGACTACATGCAGTCCCAGAGATCTCTCTGGGGTTTGGAAAACCAGGTCAATCATTCTACTCTGGGCTTCACAGGGCCTTCTTCTCCTAAGGAGCCAGTCATTGACATGTGTAGGGAAGACAGAGAATCACAGAGAATGGGGGACTTTGGCCAGCCACCGAACAGCCCTGCGCACACTTTGGATCTGAAAGGGAAGAGGAGTTCCATCTTGTTCATTTCTCCTTCTCCATACCCCTCCCAGGCTCATATGGTCCTTCTTTGCTTTCTCCTTTCCCCTTTAGGGGTCCTTGATATTGACTGTAACCAGGTTTCCTTGGGGGGGATCTGGGGGTGCTCTCAGTGAGACACCCTCAGATGCCACACTCAGATAAAGATAGACTTGTTTTTTCTTGGTCTTTGGGCTGTGAAGTCTGGGCTAAGGTTGCTTGTTGCCCTAATTTAGACTCTGCTTTCCCACTGAGGCAGAGATAAGAGGAGACAGAGGAGGACAATGCCCCCAGACACCAGGGGGGTGGTCCCTGCAAACATGCTAATCTTTGTGAATTCTAGCTATGATATGCAGCCTATAGGGAGCTGTGAGTTATGGCATGAAGCAAGATTTAATTCCTTGCCCAGGAATTGAACCTGGGTAGCCTGGATGAAAACCAGGAATCCTAGCCACCAGACTCCCCCCACCCCAGACATTTCTCATGGAGGCAAAAACTGTAAAAACAGGTACAAAGTTTATTATTAGAGACATAGCACAACAGCAAGTAGCAGAGCACCAAGAGAAACCATTTGTTTTGTTAAGATAGAAGCAAGGCAGGGCTTCCCTGGTGGCACAGTGGTTAAGAATCTGTCTGCCAATGCAGGGGACATGGGTTCAATCCCTGGGCCAGGAAGATCCCACATGCCACAAAGCAACTAAACCCATGTGCCACAACTACTGAGCCTGCACTCTAGAGCCCACGAGGCATAACTACTGAAGCGCATGCACCTAGAGCCCATGCTCCACAACAAGAGAAGCCACCACAATGAGAAGCCTGTGCACCGCAACTGAGAGTAGCCCCCGCTCACCACACTAGAGAAAGCCCATGTGCAGCAATGGAAGAAAGACAGAAAGAAAGACAGAAAGACAGGAAGGAAGGAAGGAAGGAAGGAAGGAAGGAAGGAAGGAAGGAAGGAAGGAAGGAAAGAAGGAAGGAAAGAAAGAATCTTTTTAAAAAAAGATAGAAACAGGGCAGATATGCACACCCAGAGTGAAAGGGTGTGGGTACCCTCCCTAATGAGGAGGAGCACAGTAAAGAAGAGGTTAAGTCATTTATATAGGGCAGTTCTTCCGGTCTTTGTTTACCTTTGGCAATTACCTTGTTTCTTTTCCCACACCTGACCTGCCCTAGGACCCTCCCCAACATGAGTGTGCAACTTTTTTCCAAGATAGATTTCAACCCAGAGGCCTATGGGATAGCCTTAGCATCGCATATTATGGGGTGATGCCCCCTCCTTTTTGACCCCCAAGGAGACTTTCTGCACATGTGCAATGTCTTCCTTGCCCCAAGAATGGGAAATATATGATCTCTTGATCCTTTACTCAAACAAGGTTTAGCCCCTCTCTGGTTCTGCCATGACTGTTATCTTCAGGTGTCCACAGGAAACAAAACCTGGCTAATTACCCTGTTTCTGTTTTTACTTCCAATTCGGAGAGCAAACAGGAGGCTTGTTGTAAGTGCCCAGCCTGAAGCCTACTTTTTCCTGCCCCATGAAGTGTAAACAAGAGGCCAGTTGTAAATGCCTAGCTTGGGGCCCATCTCTCTCCTGCCTCACCACTACCAGAAGAATGGCTTAGATGAGAGCAGACTTCCACTGAGAAGGCTGAAAATAATAAATTGTTCTTCCTCCATTTCAAATGCAAGAGAACTTGCATTTCTCTAAATTAAAATGGAGTACTTTTCAAAACTTTCAAGATCATGAAAAGAATAAAAGACTGAGGTACTTTCACAGATGCGAGGAGGCTAAGGGCCTATGATAACTAAATGCAATGTGGGATCCTGGATTGGATCTTGGAATAGAGAAAAGACATTAGTGGAAAACCTCGTGAATTCTGAAGTCTGTAGTTTTGTAAATAGTATTGGACCAAAAGATATTAATATTAAGGGAAGGTGGGTGAAGGACATTTAAGAATTCTCTGCAAATTTTCTGACAATCCAAAACAAAAAGTTAACTAAAGGGAGGGGGAGCCCTTGTTCAAAGGATGTATCACCCCTTGGTACTGTAACAGGAAAGAGCCAAATCCACTACATGTTGGATCTGTTTCTTTTACCTTTGCTTTTTGCTGCTTTTGTTCACTAAAAGGACACTGTCTATACATAATGGCCTGCCTCAGGGAAACTTGCCCCTCTGCCTGAATGTTAAACCAAAGTGCCTTTGTTCAGGGAAACATCCTGACCCTGTTCACCTGTGAATGGCTGTAAGAAAGAAGAAATTAAGACAGACCCTCCCCAAGGCTAGCCATTCCAGGGTACATTTGCAAATCTTATGGCCTTTTTACTTTACTTCCTCATCTCCTCCCCCTTCTCTGTTCTGTAAAAGAAACTAGCATCCAAGCTCTGATAAGATGGTTTTTTTGGAGACGTTAGTCTGCTATCATCTCAGTCTGCCAGCTTTCTGAGTAAAGTCCTATTCCTTGCCTCAACAACTCATCTCTGATTTATTGGCCTGTCGTGCAGCAAGCAGAGTGAGCTTGGACTCAGTAACAGTACAAAGCCCAGCATGAGTATAGGGGAGACTTGCATGAAGCACAGTTAAGAGCAAATCACTAATTATTAAAGAAACACAAATCAAAATGACAATGAGGTATCACTTCACACCTGTCAGAATGGGCATCATCAGAAAATCTACAAACAGTAAATGCTGGAGAGGGTGTGGAGAAAAGGGAACACTCTTGCACTGTTGGTGGGAATGTAAATTGATACAGCCACTGTGGAGAACAGTATGGAGGTTCCTTAAAAAACTAAAAATAGAGTTACCGTATGACCTAGCAATCCCACTGCTGGGCATATATCCAGAGAAAACCATAATTCAAAAAGACACATGCACTCCAATGTTCATTGCAGCACTGTTTACAATAGCCAGGACATGGAAGCAACCTAAATGTCCATCAACAGATAAATGGATAAAAAAGATGTGGTACATATATACAATGGAATATTACTCAGCTGTAAATAGCAAGGAAACTGGGACATTTCTAGAGACATGGATGGACTTGGAGACTGTCATACAGAATGAAGTGGGTCAGAGAGAAAAACAAATACCGTATATTAACACATACATGCGGACTATAGAAAAATGGTATAAATCAACCGGTTTTCAAGGCAGAAATAGAGACACAGATGTAGAGAACAAACATATGGACACCAAGTGGGGAAAGCAGGGAGGGTTGGGGGGGAATGAATTGGAAGATTGGGATACCAAATTGTATGCTCTAAATATATGCAGTTTATTGTGTGTTAACTGTATCTCAATAAAAGTTCTAAAAAAAGAAAAGCACAAATCTAGCTCAATGTCACTGAGGCCCTCAGCATTCAGAGATATTGGAGTTGACAAGCAGCACTAACAGAAAGCCAGAAGAGGTCAATTGGCCCTCTCTTCCCTGCCATAGGAATTTCTCTCATCCTTGTGAAAAATTAAAACCAAATAAACATTGAGCTGGACCAGCTTGGGTCCTAAGCTCCCAGATTTTATAAATTACACACACACACACACACACACACACACACACACACACACACACACACAAGCAGAGTGCTTTTCAATAAAGGAAAATCTTAAATTTTTTAAAGTAGCATTAAAAAGGGAGCCAAGGGTTCAGGCAAACAAACGGTGCAGAGGGGAGAAATATGAGCACCAGGTCTCCTCAGGTCACAGGGGGAGAGAAACCAATCTGACTGAACAAACAAACTCAATGGAAACCCAGCACACCCTTGCCAAGCCTCCAGGTCACCCTTCTGTCTCTCTCTGCCAGGTTGACTCCTGGTAAATAGCAGGACAGCACAGGCTGGCACCCAGTGTGGCAAGCAGATTGAGTCTCACAGAGGGGTCCACCTGGCTGTACGTGTGGGCTTCAGAAATCATAAAGCCCCACACTCTCGCCAACACCTCCAGCTACATTCTGTAGCAACCTCTTGGCTGAGCTCACCGAAAACACTTTCAGCTGAAAGACAAAGGCAGCAAAGGCCCCAGGGAACAGTCTTCACATCCAAGATACATCTCTCTGTCTGTAGGTTTTGACTCTGTTTTTCTTCTGTTTGTACTCATTGATTTGTTCATCTAGCAATTCTGCAGTATGGATCTCAGAATTCCTGTAGATTTGATCCTCTTGACCTTGATAACTAGCCTGCCACGTTAGAGTGGAGGAAGATGATGGTCACTGATATTAGTGGGTCACTTGTAACTGACAAGTGGCAGAGCTGGAACAGACACAAGTCAAACTTCAGGGCCAATTCTAAGTCTCCTACAGCACACTACCAGTGTGAATTGCTTACCAGGTTTAAGGCTCTGGGGGAATATAAGGAATTTTTTTTAACAGCACCTGTCCTCAAGTCAATGAACAAAGAGACCAAAAATGCCTCCTACAGGGAGGGAATATGGGGATATGTGTATAAAAACAGATGATTGAACTTGGTGTACCCCCCCCAAAAAAAATAAATAAATAAATTTTAAAAAAAAGAAAAGAAAAATAATGCCTCCTATAATTCAACTGAATAAACATTTATTGATAATTAAATCTAAAGTAAGTTAAACTGCAATGCAAGTGTTAATGGATTCTTGGAATATGAGGCATACTCTAAGAAAAATAGTTAATACCATAAAACTAAAACTCCTAATTATTTCAACAAAACTGATGGGACATGGTCATTATTTCATTTTTGTAATTGTTAGAAAACATGTTTAATATGTATATTAAATGTTTACATGTAACACTAGTAGAATATGGAGGCATATTAGAACTTCCAATTCACTGGATAGAAAAAAATGAAAAAAGAAAATTTCATCAATTTAACAAATATAAGTAAAGGGAAAATGAGGAAACAAAGAGAAAGTGTAATAGTAAATATAAAATTTTTAAATGGCAGGAATAAGACCAAACATCTTGAATGCCAAATAAATGTAAAAAGGTTGAATTCTGCTATGGAAAGACAAAGACCCTTAGAATGGGTTTGAAAACAAGAATCCAATTATATATTGTCTTTTTTTTTTTAATTGGGATATAGTTGCTTTACAATGTTTTGTATGCTTTCACTGTACAATGAAGTAAATCAGCTATATGTATACATATATCCACTCACTCTTGGACCTCCCTCCCCCCGATCCCACCAATCTAGATTACCACAGAGCACCAAGTGGGCTCCCTGTGCTATACAGCAGTTTCCCACTAGCCATCTATTTTACACATGGTCGTGTATATATGTTAACCCCAATCTCCCAATTCATCCCACCACCACCACCACCACCATCCCCCCGACCCCACTGCTTTGCTCCCTTGGTGTCCAAATGTTTGTTCTCTACATCTGTGTCTCTACTTCTGCCTTACAAATCAGTCCATCTGTAGTATTTTTCTAGATATCACATATATACGTTAATATATGATATTTGTTTTTCTCTTTCTGACTTACTCTGTATGACAGTCTCTAGGTCCATCCATGGCTCTACAAAAGACCCAATTTCATTCCTTTTAATGGTTGAGTGATATTCCATTGTATATATGTACCACATCTTCTTTATCCATTCCTATGTTGATGGACATTTAGGTTGCTTCCATGTCCTGGCTATTGTAAATAGTGCTGCAATGAACATTAGGGTGCATGTGTCTTTTTGAATTATGGTTTTCTCTGGGTATATGCCAGTAGTGGGATTGCTGGGTCATATGGTAGTTCTATCTTTAGTTTTTTAAGGAACCTCCATACTGTTCTCCACAGTGGCTGTATCAATTTACATTCCCACCAACAGTGCAAGAGCGTTCCCTTTTCTCCACACCCTCTCCAGCATTATGTTTGTACAAGGGTGAGTGAAAAATTATCCACACTCCAGTTATATTAAAACATCTATTGGCCACACTGTCTAATCAATGCTTTCCATTCAAGGCTACTCTCTCCCTCGTCACTGCTGTGCAAGTGTGAATGCATTACATCTGTTCATTTGTAACTACAGTGCAAGAAAAAATGGATGCCCCACTTGTGTTTTGCACAAAAAAAGAACAGCGTGCTAACCAAGAAAAAGTTCAAAAGTCAACCATCAGCTGGAAAATTGATGCTTACAGTTTTCTGGGATTCTTAAGGGCCAGTATTGGAACATTATCAGGAAAATTGTTCAACAATCAACAGTGCTCATTACAGTGAGATGCTTATTGAAGAGGTGAAGCCTAAACTTCACTTTAAACACAGAGGACTGCTATCCAAGGGCATTGTGATCTTGCATGACAATGCATGTTTGCACACTTCTGCTCACACTGTCGACACTCTGCAAAAACTTCATTTTGAATTATTAAATTATGGTTTTCTCAGGGTGTATGCCCAGTAATGGGATTACTGGGTCATATGATAGTTCTATTTTGTAAGTTTTTTTCTTAATTTTTTTATTTAATTGGCTCTGTTGGGTCTTTTTTTGCTGTGCGCAGGCTTTCTTTGGTTGTGGCGAGTGGGGGCTCCTCCGCATTGTGCTGCGCGGGCTCCTCATTGCCATGGCTTCTCTTGTTACGGAACACAGGCTCTAGGTGTGTGGGCTTAAGTAGCTGCAGCACATGGGCTCAATAGTTTTGGTTCATGGGCTCTAAAGCACAGGCTCAATAGTTGTGGCACACGGGCTTAGTTGCTCTCTGGCATGTGGGATCTTCCTGAAGCAGGGATCAAACCCGTGTCCCCTGCATTGGCGAGAGGATTCTTAACCCCTGCGCCACCTAGGAAGCCCTATTTTTTAGTTTTTTAAGGAACCTCCATACTGTTCTCCACAGTGGCTGTATCAGTTTACATTCCCACCAATAGTGCAAGAGCGTTCCCTTTTCTCCACACCCTCTCCAGCATTTATTCATTGTAGACTTTGATGATGGCCATTCTGACCAGTATGAGGTAATACCTCATGGTAGTTTTGATTTTCATTTCTCTAATCATTATTAACATTGAGCATCCTATCATGTGCCCCTTGGTCATCTGTATGTCCTCCTTGGAGAGATGTATATTGAAGTTTTCCACTCTTTTTATTTGGTGGTTTTTTTTTATATTGAGCTGCATGAGCTGCTTGTACATTTTTAAGATTAATTCTTTGTCTGTTGCTTAATTTGCAAATATTTTCTCCCATTCTGAGGGTTGTCTTTTTGTCTTCATTAGGCCCCACTTATTTATTTTTGTTTTTACTTTCATTACTCTATGAATTGGGTCAAAAAAGGTCTTGCTGTGGTTTATGTCAAAGAGTGCTTTTCCTATGCTTTCCACTAAGAGTTTTATAGTGTCCAGTCTTACATTTAGGTCTTTAATCCATTTTGAGTTTATTTTTGTGTGTGGTGTTAGAAAGTGCTCTAATTTTATTCTTTTACATGTAGCTGTCCAGTTTACCCAGCACCACTTATAGAAGAGGCTGTCTTTTCTCCATTGTATGCTCTTGCTGCCTTTGTTGTAAATTTGGTGACCATATGTGCATGTGTTTACCTCCGGGCTTTCTGTCCTGTTCCATTCATCTATATTTCTGTTTTTGTGCCAGTACAATACTGTCTTGGTTACTATAGCTTTGTATAGTTGGAAGTCGGGGACCCTGATTCCCCCAGCTCCGTTTTTCTTTCTCAAGATTGCTTTGCTATTCAGGGCCTTTTGTGTTTCCATACAAGTTGTAAAATTTTGTGTTCTAATTCTGTGATAAATGCCGTTGGTAATTTGATAGAGATTGCATTGAATCTGCAGATTGCTTTGGGTAGTATAGTCATTTTCACAATATTGATTCTTCCACTCCAAGAACATGGTATTGTTGCAGAAAAAAACCAATCCCACAAGAAACCAAGCACCACACTCGGAGAGTTGGAGAACTCAGGTTTATTGAGTCGGCAGACCCAGATGAGCTAACGCTCCAAAATTCTGGGCCCCATTTCAGGGGAGTCTTCTCCTTATATAGGTTAAAACATACAGCTATAATTGGTACAAACTGATTGGCTACAAAGTTCTATAGATCACAGGCAGTTACAGAGTGAGGGGGTTGGCATGGGTCGCACACATGGTAGGGGGTCCTATCAGGAACTTGTAGGAACCAGACATTCCATTCCTATCAGGACTAAGGTCGCAATTTGCATTCTCATATTGGTTGCAGGTTGAAGTTAATGGTCACTTAACAAGTCTATGTGCAAAGGGTTTCAAACAAAGGCTTGAGGGGGTTGCCTGAGAGTGAGAGACATTCTTCCCTTATCTGATCACTCTAGTAATTCATTTTACTGTTTAACTGAAAGTGGTGAGCAGGCCTTTACAAGATAGAGGAGGGTATGAGTATGGAAATTTCAATTTCCTCATCAGTATATTTCTCCATCTGTTTATGTCATCTTTGATTTCTTTCATCAGTGTCTTATAGTCTTCTGAGTACATGCCTTTTGCCTCCTTAGGTAAGTTTGTTCCTAGATATTTTATTCTTTCTGTTGTGATGGTAAATGGGACTGTTTCCTTAATTTCTCTTTTTGCCCTTTCATTGTTAGTGTATAGGAATACAAGAGATTTCTGTGTATTAATTTTCTACCCTGCAACCTTACCAAATTCATTGATTAGTTCTAATAGTTTTCTGGTGGCATCTTTAGGATTTTCTATGTATAGTATCATGTCATCTGAAAACAGTGACAGTTTTACTTCTTTTCCAATTTGAATTCCTTTTATTTTTTTTCTTCTCTGATTGCTGTGGTTAGGACTTCCATAACTGTGTTGAATAAGAGTGGTGAGAGTGAACATCCTTGTCATATTCCTCATCTTAGTGGAAATACTTTCAGGTTTTTACCATTGAGAATGAATTTTGCTGTGGGTTTGTCATATATGGCCTTTATTATGTTGAGGTAAGTTCCCTCTATGCCCATTTTCTGGAGAAACTTTATCATAAATCGGTGTTGAATTTTGTTACAAGCTTTTCCTGCATCTATTGAGATGATCATATGTTTTTTATTCTTTAATTTGTTAATATGGCATATCACATTGATTGATTTGCATATAGTGAAGAATCCTTGCATCCCTGGGATAATCCCACTTGATCATTGTATATGATCCTTTTAATGGATCCTGTTTGGTAGTATTTTGTTGAGGATTTTTGCATCTATATTCATCAGTGGTATTGGTCTGTAATTTTCTTTTTTGTGTGATATCTTTGTCTGGTTTTGGTATCAGGGTGATGGTGGCCTCATAGAATGAGTTTGGGAGTGTTCCACCCTCTGCAATTTTTGGAAGATTTTGAGAAGGATAGGTATTAGCTCTTCTCTAAATATTTGATAGAATTCTACTGTGAAGCCATCTCGTCCTGGACTTTTGTTTGTTGGGAGATTTTTAATTACAGTTTCAACTTCATTACTTGTGATAGGTCTGTTTATATTTTCTAATTCTTCCTGGTTCAGTCTTGGAACATTGTACTTTCCAAGAATTTGTCCATTTCTTCGAGTTTTTCCATTTTATTGGCATATAGTTCCTTGTAGTAGTCTCTTATAATCCTTTGTATTTCTGCAGTGCTGGTTGTGATTTCTCCTTTTTCAATTCTAATTGTAGTGATTTGCATCCTCTCCATTTTTTTCTTGATGAGTCTGGCTAAAGACTTATCAATTTTGTTTATCTTCTCAAAGAACCAACTTTTAGTTTTATTGATCTTTGCTATTGTTTTCTTCATTTCTATTTCATTTGTTTCTGCTCTGATCTTTATGATTTCTTTCCTTCTACTGCCTTTGTATTTTCTTTCTCCTTTCTCTAGTTGCTTGAAGTGAAGGTTAGATTGTTTATTTGGGATTTTTCTTGTTTCTTAAGTTCAGATTGAATTGCTATCAACTTCCCTCTTAGAACTGCTTGTGCTGCATCCCATAGATTTTGGGTCATCATGTTTCTGTTGTCATTTGTCTGTATGTACTTTTTATTTTCTCTTTGATTTCTTCAGTGGCCTTGTGGTTATTTAGTAGCACACTGATTAGCCTCCATGTGTTTGTGTTTTTTAGAGTTTTTTTCCTGTAATTGGTTTCTAATTTCACAGTGCTGTGGTTGGAAAAGATGCTTAACGTGATTTCATTTTGCTTAAATTTTCCAAGGCTTGATTTGTGACCCAAGATGTGATCTATCCTAGAGAATGTTCCATGTGCACTTGAGAAGAAAGTGTATTCTGCCACTTTTGGGTGGAATATCTTATAAATATCAATTAAATCTACCTGATCAATTGTGTCACTGAAAGCTTGTGTTCCCTTATTAAATTTCTGTCCTGATCTGTCTATTGGTGTAAGTGAGGTGTTAAAGTCACCCACTATTATTGTGTTACTCTCATTCCTCTTTAATAGCTGTTAGCATTTTCCTTATGTATTGAGGTGCTACTATGTTGGGTGCATATACATTTATAATTGTTATATCTTCTTCTTGGATTGATCCTTTGATCATTATGTAGTGTCCTTCCTTATCTCTTGTAACAGTCTTTATTTTAAAGTCTATTTCATCTGATACAAACATTGCTACTCCAGCTTTCTTTTGATTTCCATTTACATGGAATATCTTTTTCCATCCCCTCACTTTCAGTCTGAATGTGTCCTAGGTTTAAAGTTGGTCTCTTATAGACAGCATATATATGGGTCTTGTTTTTGTATCCATTCATCCAGTATGTATCTTTTGGTTGGAGCATTTAATCCATTTACATTTAAGGTAGTTATTGATATGTATGTTCCTATTACCATTTTCTTAATTATTTTCAGTTTGTTTTTGTGGGTCTTTTTCTTCTTTTGTGTTTCCAATCTAGAGAAGTTCCTTTAGCATTTGTTGTAAAACTGGTTTGGTGGTGCTGAATTCTCTTAGCTTTTGCTTGTCTGTAAAGCTTTTGATTTCCCCATCAAATCTGAATGAGACTCTTGCTAGCCAGAGTAATCTTGGTTGTAGATTTTTCTTTCATCACTTTAAGTATATCCTGCCACTCCCTTCTGGCCTGCAGAGTTTCCACTAAAAGATCATCTGATAACCTTATGGGGATTCCCTTGTGTGTTATTTTTTGCTTTTCCCTTGCTGCTGTTAATATTTTTTCTTTGAATTTAATTTTTGTTAGTTTGATTAATATGTATCTTAGTGTGTTTCTCCTAGGGTTTATCCTGTATGGAACTCTCTGCACTTCCTGGAATTGGGTGTCTATTTCCTTTCCCATATGAGGGAAGTTTTCAGCAATAATCTCTTCAGATATTTTCTCAGACTTTTTCTTTTTATCTTCTTCTCCTGCAACCCCTATAATTTGAATGTTGATGCATTTAATGTTGTCCCAGAGGTCTTTAATACTGTCCTCAATCCTTTTCATTCTTTTTTCTTTGTTCTGCTCTGCAGCAGTTATTTCCACTATTCTGTCTTCCAGCTCAATTATTCAGTCTTCTGCCTCAGTTATTCTGTTATTGATTCCTTCTAGTGTATTTTTCTTTTCAGTTATTGTGTTGTTCACCTCTGTTTTTTCTTTAGTTCTTCTAGATCTTTGTTAAACATTTCTTGTATTTTCTCAATCCATTCTTCCATTCTACTTCTGAGATTTTGGAACTTCCTTACTATCATTACTCTGAATTCTTTTTCAGGTAGGTTGCCTATTTCCTCTTCATTTATTTAGTCTTGTAAGTTTTTACCTTGCTCTTTTATCTGTAACATATTTTTTTGTTGCCGCTTTTTTTTTTTTTTTTTTTTTGGATGGGTGTGACTGTGTTCCTGTCTTACAGGTTGTTTGGCCTGAGGCATCCAGCACTGAAGTTTGTAGGCTGTTGGGTAGAGCCAGGTCTTGGTGCCAAGATGATGACCTCTGGGAGACCTCACTCTAATTAGTATTCCCTGGGTTCTAAGGTTCTCTGTTAGTCCAGTGGTTTGGACTCAGAGATCCCACCACAGGAGCTCAGGCTGACCCTGGCCTGTGAACCAAGATTCTGCATGCTACCTGGGCAGAAAAAAAAAAAGGAGCAGAACAATTAGAAACAGTAAAAAATAAAATAAGATTAGAAAACTAACAGGTATGTTAGAAAAAATAAAAATATAGATTAAACAACAATAGGAAGGTAAAACAAAACCATAGTAGCAAAAAAGAGGGGAAAAAAAGCCAAAAAAGTCCTTGACTGTTGTGGGGATGGGGTTTAGGTGGGGCAGGGATTAGACAGGGGTGGGTTTTAGGCAGAGAGCAGGTCTAGGCTTAGGGTCCTAAAGAAGCCAGAAAAGCCCCTGCATGTGTGGAGGACAGGGCTTGGACTCAGCATGGCCAGAGGGACCCTGGAGTGCAGATGATCAGGACTGGACCCTGGCAGGCTTCCTGGGGCCTGATTGGGCAGGAGAAATGCTTGCTGAGTTTCCCTGATCATCCAACTCCCCAAGGGTTCCTCTAGGCATGGGATCCCCTCCCCTCCCCCAATCACCCCTTAGGGGCTGTGGTGCCATGCAGCCTCCATTTCTCCTCCCCCCTCACTTCCCCCCACATTCCACCCAGTTGCTCAGGGGTTTCTCCCATCCTCTTGGGTGTCAAGGTCCCCTACCAGCAACTGGCACATGTCTTATTTGTGGGGACGATATGAACACTGCAACCTCCT
The DNA here is from genome assembly GCF_030028045.1 of Hippopotamus amphibius kiboko. Taxonomy (NCBI): domain Eukaryota; kingdom Metazoa; phylum Chordata; class Mammalia; order Artiodactyla; family Hippopotamidae; genus Hippopotamus; species Hippopotamus amphibius. Next base: position 34,544,702 of record NC_080202.1, read on the forward strand.
ACTCCTCCATCTTGACTCCACCCCCATATGTTGTCTTAAAGAAATGAAGCTGAAACAAAATGATGCAAAGAAGTTGGAAAAAATTAGATGAGCAAACAGCTATCAGACAAAAGCAAACAAAAAGAAACAGAGGTAGTATACTTAAAACTAACACAATATTGTAAATCAACTATACTTCAATTTGAAAAAAAAAGCAGAGGCAGAAATATTAAGGATCAGGACTTCCCTGGTGGCACAGTGGTTAAGAATCTGCCTGCCAGAGCAGGGGACACTGGTTCGATCACTGGTCCAGGAAGATCCCACATGCTACAGAGCAACTAAGCCCATGTGCCACAACTACTAAGCCTGCACTCTAGGGCCCATGATCCACAACTACTGAGCCCATGTGCTGCAACTACTGAAGCCCACACACCTAGAGCCCATGCTTCACAACAAGAGAAGTCACTGCACTGAGAAGTCCATGCACCACAATGAGGAGTAGCCCCTGCTCACCACAATGAGAGAAAGCCCACGCGCAGCTACAAAGACCCAATGAAGCCAAAAGAAGAAGAAAGAAAGAAAAGAAGAAAAAGAAAGAAAGAAGGAAGGAAAGAGAGAAAGAAAGAAAGAGAGAGAGAGAGAAAGAAAAAAAAGAAAGAAAGAAAGAAAGAAAGAAAGAAAGAAAGAAAGAAAGAAAGAAAGAAAGAAAGGGAAAGAAAGAAAGGGAAAAAGAAAGAGAAAGAAAGGAAGGAAGGAAGAAAGAGAGAGAGAGAAAGAAAGCAAAAAAGAAAGAGAAAGAAATATTAAGGATTAAAGATAGAATGTTAGGTTAAGTATTTAAACAGTTTAAAGAAGAATATTACAAATGACAAAAGGACATTCCTTGAACAAGTTATAATAGGCATGAAAATTTATACACTAAACAATAGCTAAGAGCAAAAGCTCTTAGAAATGCAGAGAATTCAATGAAGGAAAGAAAACCATAATGAGAGAATCTAAAACACCTCTCTTCAAAGTTTTTTATTTAAACAGACCAAAAAAGGAATAAGTACATGAATTATTTTGACAACATATTATCAATCTTGATTTAATAGATATATAGAAAGAAAGCCATGTACACTAAAAGAAATAATATATTATTTATGGCCATAGAGATTGAAAAAATTGTGATCATGTACTTGGCAACAACTGAATGCTTCTTTTAAAATGTTAGTATTTTACAGGTCATGTTCATTGACTATACTGTCATAAATTCAGAAGCAAATAATTAAGAGTTGGGAAGCAAAAAATTATAATCATTGAGGAAATCTGGAAATGATCCTTTATCATTAGGAATTTAAACAATTATTAGAAGTAGAATGACAGAATTATTTAGAATTAAAAAAAACTTAGAGTCCTTCTTTTCAAACCCTTTGGGATATGACTAAACATACACTTAGGAAAATTCATAGTCTTAAATTATTTTTATTTAAATATAAGAAAGATTTTTAAATGAACTACACACAAATAATCAATAAGCACATTAAAAAATATATTAGTCTTCAGGGAAATTAAAACCATGATGAAATATCACTACATATGTGCTAAAATTGATAATATGAAAAAGATAGACAGTAATCAGGATGCTCATACATTTCTGGTAGGAATGTAAAACCAGCATAACCAGTATGGAAAACTGACTGGCAGTTTCTCAAAAAGTTAAATACATATCTACCCTCTAATCCAGAAGTTCCACCTCTAGGCACTTATCTGAGATTTAATTAATTAATTCCTAAAAAGAGTTTAGAATGGTGCCTGGCACACAGTACATGCTCAATAAAAGTTATTATTATTTCAAAAGAAAGGAGCCAGTGGCTGAGAGGCTAATGATTCGATAAAGTCAAATCTTCTTGTCTTATTAGAATGTCTTGTATTTCAGTGATGTACAACTGCATAGCAGATCAAGTAGTGTGATCACCCTTCTCGCCAAGGGATTTCTCATCTGTCTTTTTCTATGAACAATAGCAGAAAACATCTGAACAGGGATAATACCCATTAGGTCCCTTGAGTCAAAAAATAAAGTGTGAGCTGTAAACACCCTGCTTCCATTTCCTTCAGTCTCCTTTCATGAGAAGTAGAGACCATCTGAGACCAGAAGATCAATGCTAAGGGACATCAACAAGTCCCCCTGCTCACCTCTGCTCAAAATAACACCTTGCCTGTGCCCCTGTTTGCAGATGTCCACTCACTGAGAGCAGCACCATGTGGAGGAATAACCATATATGGGGACCACACTGGCCTGCCTCCCAGCACTGTGTACACAGGCATCCAAGGGCTCTTTTCCTTGTGTGTAGAACTGAGGTGGTCATGTGCAGATCTCAGAGTGTGGGTAAGCTCAGCTGTGAAAATCCACCTATGCAGTAGCAGAAACAGCTGTTTTGAATCCTTTTTTATTTTTTATTTTTTTTGAAGTATAGTTGACATAATGTTGTGTTAGTTTCTGGTATACAGCAAAGTGATTAAGTTTATATATATGTATATTCTTTTTCAGATTCTTTTTCATTATATATTACAATATATTGAATATAATTCCCTGTGCTTTATAATAGGTCCTTGTTGTTTGCCTATTTTATATATAGTATTGTGTATATGTTAATCCCAAACTCCTAATTTCTCTCTCCCCTCCTTTTCCCCTTTGGTAACCATGTTAGTTTTCTAACTCTGTGAGTCTATTTCTGCTTTGTAAATAAGTTCATCTGTATCTTTTTTTTTTAGATTCCACATATAAGTGATATCATATGATGTTTGCCTTTTGCCAACTTACTTCACTTAGTATGATAATCTCTAGGTCCATCCATGTTGCTGCAAATGGCATTATTTCATTCTTTTTTATTTCATTGTATATATATAGCACATTCTCTTTATCCGTTCATCTGTTGATGGACATTTAGATTGTTTCTATGTCTTGGCTATTGTAAATAGTACTGCTATGAACATTGGGGTGCATGTACCTTTCAAATTATAGTTTTCTCTTGGTATATGCCCAGGAGTGGGATTGCAGGGTCATATGGTAACTTTTAGTTTTTTTCAAGGAATCCATGACATTCTCTATAGTGGCTGTACCAATTTACAGACCCACCAACAGTGTAGCAGGGTTCCTTTTTCCCTACACCCTCTCCAGCATTTATTATTTGTAGACATTTTGATGATGGCCATTCTGACTGGATTGAGGTGATACTTCATTGTAGTTTTGACTTGCATTCCTCTAATAATTAGCAATGTTGAGCATTTTTACATGTGCCTGTTGGCCCTATGTATGTTGGAACACTTGAGCCTTGAGATGACTATAGCCTTGGTCCACAGCTTGATAACAACCTCATGAGACAAAGTCATAGGTACCCAGCTAAGCTAGGCCTAAATTCCTGACCAACAGAAACCAGAAGATAGTAAATATTTGTTGTTTTAAGCCACTAAGTTTTGATATAATTTGTTGCTGCAGGGATAGATAACTAATACAGTGAATGAAGAATTCTTTGAGTTAGATAAAGGCAGTATTATTGTCACAGAAAAAAACCAATCCCATGAGAAACCAAGCACAACACTTGGAGAGTTGGAGAACTCAGGTTTATTGAGTCAGCAGACCCAGATGAGCTAATGCTTCAAAATTCTGGGCCCCATTTCAGGGAAGTCTTCTCCTTATATAGGTTAAAACATACAGTTATAATTGGTACAAACTGATTGGCTACAAATTACTACAGGTCATGGGCAGTTACAGAGTGCGGGAGTTGCCATGGGTTACACACGTGGTAGGGGGTCCTAACAGGAACTTGTAGGAGCCAGACATTCCATTCCTGTCAGGACTAAGGTCACAATTTGCATTCTCATATTGGTTGCAGGTTGAAGTTAATGGTCACTTAACAAGTCTATGTGCAAAGGGTCTCAGACAAAGGCTTGGGGTGGGTGCCTGAGAGCGAGACATTCTTCCCTTATCTGATCACTCTTAGTAATTCATTTTACTGTTTAACTGAGAGTGGCAAGCAGGCCTTTGCAAGCTAGAGGAGAGTAAGCAATTACAAGTATGGAAGTTTCAATTTCCTCATCATTATCATTATACCCTGTTTATGGATGAAGAAGCCAGTGCTTTGCCTAAAGTCAAAGAGCCTGGTAGACCCTCTCAAGGGAGTGTAAGAGGAAGCCAAACATAAGCTTGGCCTCATACAAGTTTTGCCTTGGGCTACTCTGATAGGCCTGTCCAGCTGGGGGCACCAAGATATTGAGAACATTCCTGAAATACCTGAGAGTGTTAATTTAATGCTTTCCTTAGAGTCTTTGCCACCAAATAGAGTTTTAAAAGAATTGGTATTTTAACAAGGTCCACCTTGGCAACCTTACCACCTGCAATAATGAGGTCCCTTGGATGTGGTCTAAGAGAACCACTGCCCTCAAACCAAACAGTGCACTTTTGAGGTTGGTGTTTTAAAGAACTCTAATGTGTGGGATCTTATCAGAGAGTATAATAGTGATGAAATAAAATTTACATTTTAAGACAGGACAAGAAAAAATTACACATAAAATTCTCTCTGGGTGTTTGTTTGGGCCTCCTCCCTCCCCAACGTGCAGTGCGCATGCACATTACACCTTAACCAGAGTTCCTCAAAGGTGGGAGTGCCTGCTCAACCTTAAAGATGAACTTTTTTCTTTTCTAATTCTAGCAATGTAACTTTTTAAAAGAATTGCTTTCTTTCCCAGCCCTGTACGGGGTCATGGTGACTTGCTGCTAGCTTTGTATGTGGTTACCTGGACTATGGTGAATTATGTAAAATATCAGCATGTCATTTTGATGTAAAATACTTTGTCTCAAAAATGTATATGACTGTGCCTCCAACTTCTAACAGGCAGAACAGTTCTCAGAGCTTTCTGAGAATCTGCTTCCCAGGTATAATCCTCAATTTGGCTCAAATAAAATTCCCTTTTTTCTTCTTAACTTGATACTTAACTGAATTTTCATTGACAATAGCAAAGACTCATAGAATATTAGATGTATTCTAGACAGTGTTCTAAGCACTTCATTATATTCATTTAATTCTCTGAAGCAATAAGGCTATCATCCCCACTTTATAGATGAAGAAACTTGAGGCACCAAAGAGTTGAGCAATTTTCCCAAAGTCATACAGCTAGCAAGTGATAGAACCAAGATTTAAAACCAGGCATTTTAGCTCCAGAGTTTATGCTTTGACATATTTTTCTCTAGGTCTTCACATTTTTTTAATATCCACAATGTAATAATAACTTGTTGGCAAATTTCTAACTGATAGCCTTCCTAAGTTTTAAAATAGTGAAAAGTAATCACAGCACATGAAGTATATCTCCCCAAGCCCCATGGAGAACCCTTTAGAGGTTCCCTGCTGCCCTGGGTGTGACTCATGTGCCCTTCAGGCTCTGACTCCTATTTCCTCTGCAGCCTGAGCCCATGACTCCACCCTCCATTCACAGAGTGGCATTTCCTCTTCATTGCAATCAATCAGCTAGCTCCCACCCCCACCCCTGTGCCCCTGCTTTGCACAGGCTCTGTCTGGGAAACTGTCCTCACTCATCTCTCTTCCTGCTAAACACTCTTCATCCTTCACTTCTTCTTGGGAGTCGCTCTGCCACCTTCATACCAGTCAAGAGCCTTAGCCCTGCCCCCAGAATACTGTGGATCCCTCTGGCCCAGCGTTGTCTTACCCTCTTCTCTCCCTCTCCCACTGGACTAAGGTTTCTGCAAGAGCAGAAAGAGCTTGTCTTTATATTCCCAGCAATTAGCGCAGCACCTGGCACCTACCAGTTTGCTGAATGAACACAAGTCCTCCAAAGAACCTAGCAACATTTTTAATTATTCACTCCAACTGTGTCCACTAGACAGCCCTGGAATCATACAAAGTCACGCTGGAAGGGACCCAGGAGAGATCCTAGTCTAGTTCAATACCTTCAATAAACAGGTGAAAAAACAACTTTAGAGAAAACAATCAACTTGTCTCAACTAGTCAAGGGCAGCTATGCAAGCACAGTGGGGTCAAGTTTCCAGGCGTCTAATTTCACCCCACCCCCACCCCACAAAACCTAAGGTATCTGTACTGTTTCCTATTGCTGCTATGACAAATTATCAAAAAATTAGTAGGTTAAAAACAACACAAATTTATTATCTTACAGTTCTAGAGATGAGAAGTCCTAAATGAATCGCACTGGCCTAAAATCAAGGTATTCATAGGGCTGGATTCCTTTTGGAGGAGGCTCTAGGGGAAAATTGGTTCCCTTGCCTTTTCCAGTTTCTACAGGCCACTGCATTCCTTGACTTGTGACTCCTTTCTTCTTCAGAAGCAGCACTGTAACATCTTCACATCTCCTCTTTGATCTCTGCTTTTGTCCTCTCCTCTCCTACCTCCCTCTTTCCCTTATAAGGACCCTGATGACAATTCAAGATAACCGCCTCATCTCAAGATCCTTAATCAGATCTGCAAAATGTCTTTTACCATGTAAAGAAACACATTCACAGGGCTTCCCTGGTGGTGCCGTGGTTAAGAATCCTCCTGCCAATGCAGGGGACACGGGTTCGATCCCTGGGTGGGGAAGATCCCACATGCCGCGGAGCTGCTAAGCCCGTGCACCACAACTATCGAGCCTGTGCTCTAGACCCCGTGAGCCACAACTACTGAGCATGTGCTACAACTACTAAAGCCTGTGTGCCTAGAGCCTGTGCTCTACAAGAAGAGAAGCCACGGCAATGAGAAGTCTGTGCACCACAGTGAAGAGTAGCCCCGCTCTCTGAAACTAGAGAAAGCCTGCGCACAGCAACAAAGACACAAAACAGCCAATAAATAAAGTAATTAATTTAAAAAATCTTTAAAAAAACCTTAAAAAAAAGAAACATTCACAGATTCTAGGGATTAGGATGTGGACATCTTTGAGGAACTGCTATCTGTTTACCACAGCATCCTAATGTTTCTGATATAGAAACAGATTCATGGTGTGTACCTGAAACTAATACAATATGTCAAATATACTTCAATTAAAAATTTTAAAATAAATAAAATAAAGTAAATTCATGATTCGACAGCATCTTCTATATGCAGAAAAAAACAAATGAAAACAAAACAAAAAAACAAAACACTTTCACCAATGTTCAAGCATGTCTTGTTCTCGTTTTTCATTTCTAAATGTCTAGATTTATAGAACTGGTAGGAGAAGTGGTTCCCAATATATTTATATAAAATATAGTATTATGAACAACTATGGCATACTCCTCCATATTGCTTATTTTTTAGGCATATGCTTTTAATTTGATTCCATACAAGGTCAGGAATATCTAATTTGCCAAGAGAAAAAGTGGAAAAAATAAAATTTATTTATTGAGTATTGCCATGTGCCTGGTACTCTGGGCCTTACTTAATTTAAACCTCACAATAGCCTTCTGAGCTTGACTCTATTATCTCTCATTTTATATTTGAAGAAACTGACTCTTAGAGAGATGAGGTAACTTATCTAACTCATAGAGCCAATAAGTGGCAAAAAGAGTTTGAAATATTTATTTGGCTCTAGAATTCATGCTTTTTCTACTAGCTGTTGTTGCTTCCCCCAAAGTTTTAACTTTCTTTTAGCTGCCTGGTTAACTGATGGATGCAGAGAAACAGAGGAAATGGGGGAGGAGAAAGAAAAACAGAGGCTGAGAGAGACCTTCTGGATGGATAAATTTACTTGAAAATTTCCATGAGCAAGCAACTTTTGGGAACCCCTTCTGAAGGCAGTGTGACTGCTGTCAACCAAAATCTGCAGTGAGGTCCAGGCAACTTCTGGTTGCTAGGCAACTCCTCACCAACCCAGTCCATACCAATCTAATTCACAGATTTCACCTGAAGTCCAGCTGTTACAAGGTAACCCTCAGACTGGTGCCTTTTCCCCTCCAAGTCAATACTGATCCCAAAAGAAAAGTGAGTGTTTGTAAGAAAAAAATTCACTGAAATAGATAGATAGAGATGATAGATGATAGATAGATAGATATAGATAATAGATAATAGATAGATAATAGATAGATGATAGATAGAGATAGACAGATGATAGATAATAGACAGATATAGACAGACAGAGATAGATGATAGATAGGTATAGATAGATGATAGATAGATAGATAGATAGATAGATAGATAGATAGATAGATAGATAGATAGACAGATAGATGATAGATAGATGATAGATGGATAGATAATAGGCAGGTAAAATTCCCATTGTGACTTCACTATATTCACCAAGAGTAAGCAAATCCAGGATATATAATTGAGTGGCACTGATATTGATTCTTCAGAGAGGCAAGAGACTTATGGGACCAGATATCAGGCAGAACTGTCTTTGGAAACCACTTCAGACAAGAACTCTTATTGAAGATTCTGAAGGGACTGATTCTTTGGAGCAATCTGAGAGGGAGGAAAGAAGACTAATATTTATGGAAAACCTATTATTACCTGTCAATGGGTGAGATGTTTTCATAAACACATCATCTAATCTTCACAAAATTCTTGTCAATGGGTAGCTGTTACCATCTACATTTTACCAGTAAGATATTGCAATTCAGAAACAGTAGAAATTAAAGCCAGGATAGCCTGACTAAATTTCATGCACGAACTTCCCACTACCCTCTGCGTAGGGCTATCTCCACAGGATAGCAAGTGTTGTTATTCATTCAGTATAACCTCAGCATTCAAACGAACTACCAGTGACAAAAATGCAAGCTAGGAAAATAATTCCCTTCCCCTGTCCATTGTCAGGGATTTACCACTACCTTAAAGCAGTGATTCTCAAACTTTTTGGTTCCAGGACCCCTTTACACTCTTAAAAATTAATGAGGACTCCCCAACTCGAGGATGGAAGATGCCTTAGAGGACTGGGGCAGGGAGGGTGGGGGGGACTTGAGGGGGGGGAGTCAAGGAAGGGAGGGAATACGGGGATATGTGTATAAAAACAGATGATTGAACCTGGTGTACCCCCAAAAAAATAAAAAAAATAAAAAATAAATTAATGAGGACTCCAAAGAGCTTTTGTTTATGTAGGTTATAGCTATTAATACTTAGCATATTAGAAACTAATATTTATATATTAATTAATCTCTAAAATAACAATAAACCCATTTCATGGTTAACATAAATAATTTATTTTTATGTAAAATAAATGCTTTCAAAAAATAGAAGAGTGGCACTGTACTACACTTTTGCAGACCTCTTTGATGTCTGGCTTCATAGAAGAGTTTGATTCTCATACCTGCTTCTGCATTCAGTCTGTGGCATTATCACATGGCAGACAGTCCCTGGAAGATTTCACTTTCCTTCTCAATTGCACACATTCACAGAATGAGAGAGAAACAAGTGCATAACATCCTATATTATTATGAAAATAGTTTTGACCTTGAGACCCCTCTGAAAGGGGGTCCCCAGGGATTCCCCAGACCACACTTTGAGAAACACTGCCTTAAGCCATAATAATTTGAATGCTCAGAATGCATGCAGAGTTTGACAGTGTTCTTTCCATTTTTTCAGCCAATTGTTTAGGAATAACCCACATCTTTCTTGCCTGTAGCATTTTATGGTCCCTTAGAACACCAGACTACCCTCTCTGATATGAGATCTTTACAATACTATCTGCAAAAAGCAAGATAGAGATACTGGCTCCAGACTGACTGAAATGGTTAGAAACATTAGAATGCAGTTTCTATCTTACCAGTAGCCTTTCCCCCCACCTCTTCTGGTAACTGGTACAGAAAGAACCATGAGACTTCCTGGCCTCTGTGATTGGTAGAAGGGATGGGCATTGGACCCAGCCAAGTTAATCAGAACCTTTCCCTGAATTTTTTTATCCTGGCTTGTGATTTCTTTTTCTGCTGAGGTATTAGCATCTTGTACTGAATCAACTTTACATGCTGGTACTTCAGGGACAACAACCCTGCCATCCCACACTCACAGCTTCACATGCTGAGGATTATATCAGGTGATTTCTACTGGCTCTTTTAACACTGAAGTTCTATTCCAGTTTTCTTACTGAACACCTTATTCCCCTGTGAAATTCAATCTTGGCTGTACTGCCTATCAGAATCCACAGTACCTGAATTACTCCTCATAGCTTGAAATATTAATGTTCTCTCTGCTCCCTCACACCCTCCCACAACTTCCACAAATTCCTCTTCAAGGAGCTCAAGTCTTCTCTGCTTTCACAGCAGGGGTAAAGTGGCCCAGGGTGCCCTATCACCATGCAACTAATGGCCACCCATTCCAGCACCCACTTTTACTGATGTCACAGTCTGCTGTGGTGGGGTGTGCTTTGTGTCTTTGCATGAGCCATTCCCTCTGCATGGAATTCAGTTTGCCTCACTTCAGCAAACATTTACTGAGCATCTACTTTGTGCCAGACACTTCACTGAGAATACAGAAGCATAAAGAATGGTCTATACCCTCAAAGAGTTCACATCTAGTAGGAAAGATAAGACATAACCAATAACTACAATATGAGCTAGCTGGTAAGACTTATGTTTCACACAGGACTCTGGCAGTACAAAACAGCCATCCAAAACTGGCTGACTGACAAACCTAATAGGACACCAAAAGCAGCTCTGTGCTGGTTTTCTCCATTTACTTCTCTGACTTCAGATCCATTCTGTGCCCTTCTCTACCCTGCAGTGACCTGGGCTTGATTGATGGCTTTGATTGTGTCTAGCCAGTGCAAGAACCAGCAGAAGATTGGAAAGCTTGAGGAGGGTAAGATCAGAATATTTACTTCCCCAAAACCCATCCCCACTTCCTCTCTGTTTTGGTAGTCTGGCAGTGATTGTGTTCCTCTTCTAAATTTTGTCAGGCTCTGGTAACACTGTTCCTTCCTCTCCACTCTTCAGGACTAAGGGTACCAAGGCCTACCATTGCTAGTCCCTGGGTACTTCATTATACTTTCTATGTTCCCAGAATTCTCCCCAATGCCTCTGTAAATAGTTCTGACGTTAACCTTACTTCACTTAAGCCTTTTTGAGTATTCCATCTCCCTTCATGGTGGGGCAAGATGGTTACTGGTGTCCAGCGTCTCCCATCCTCACATCATCAAGATCCAAGGCAGTGAAAAGAGACTGCCTCTCCTCCTGTAGTGCCCACTAAATCCTGGTCATGTGCCCCCCCCCAAACCAATCACTGTGGCTAGAGGAATTCAATTTTCTTATTGGCTAGGTGTGGTCACATGATCCACCCCAAATGCCGGCAATGGAGCTATCTTCACCCAAAGCTGTGGCCTGACAGTAAGGAGGAAGGGGTCACCCAAAGGAAATTCTGGGGGTTGTTAGTAAAAGAAGGAATGGGCCTGGGTGGCCCCAAAACAAGGAATTTACACTTCAACATGTCAAAAGAGAGAGAACCAGATGAAAGGCTGGTGGAGTTACTGATGAGAGAGATGGCCAGTGGCAAGGATTGTCCCTCTGTTGACTACCTGTGGCAGGAAGTTCTTGTCTCCTTTTTACTTCAAAGGTAATCCATAGCTCAAGCCTCCTCACTGGGAAGGAGCAACTTTAGCATTTCCCTCTATGGTTCTCTGGACTGTAGACTTGTTCTAATACAGTCACAGGAACTACCTGCTGTCATTTTGTTTCAAGATAATTAGCTACCCCAAAAGTTGAAGTTGAGGCATGTGCTAAATTCCATAAGAATCAATGACTTCTTCCTAAGTTATCATAGTATGCATGGACACATTTGAACTTCCAGGTAATGACTTTTAACAGAGATTCCCCTTTATTCAGTTTAATGCAGCAAATACACTGCATGATGACCTAGAAGTATTTTGGAAATTGAAAAACGTCATACAAATAGCAGGCATAATGAAGCTCATGTTTGAGGCATTGTCCTGGACCCTGTCCATCAGCTTAGCCCTTTAAGGATCAATCCCATCCCCCATGTCATGCAGCCAGTATCATCAAATCAGATCTTTCACATCTACTGTCCATTCACAACCTCATAACCTGCTCCACCAACACCACATCCCAATCCTCTCAAATCCCAAGGCCTCATGACCTCATTGCTCTTCCTCTCTTCCTTCTTCAGACTTGAAGACTTCCTGGATATGACCTTGCCTCTACTCCTGCACCGAGAAGGCTCCCCACCTGCTACACTGTCTCATGATACAGGGCCTCCCTCTGATCCAGGATGGTCAAACATTCCTTTCAAGATGCTGCTAATTCTGGTGTCCTCCTGATCCTTAAGAAAGAAAGTAGATGACTCTGAAGAATCCTGAGTTATGACCTCTGAGGAGAATATACTTTCAAGGGTGCTCATGGAGTCAAGTGGTGGTAGAGGGTGATGAAATACTATAAGACCCTAGAAAGAGTTCCTTGATTGTGAGACTTTGGTGCACCTGTCCATCAGTGTACTCAAGAGAGTCTAAAATGATGTCTAAGAATCTTGTAGCCAACTAAATCTGATTCCCTCTAACCAACTTGTTGCCCTCCTGCACTTTCCCCTCCCTCAATTTGGATCTCTATATTTATAGCCATATAGCAGAAATACTATAAACAAAAGTTACAGGATCATATGACCTATTTTTCAAATTTAGGCAATGTCCTTAACAGATATGTGACTTCAGGCAATTAACCTCTTTGAACCTCAGAGGTAAAGTTGGGATAACAGTTCTGCCCTGCCCACCTCACAGATTTCTGACAATTCATTAAGACAGTGATCAGAACCCAATAGGTGCTCAAAATAAAGTGAGCTATTGTTTTATTATAATCATTACTATTAATAAAACTCAAGAGGACATACATTCTATTTACCTCCCCTTTCCCATCACACCACTCAAGTTGCCCTTTGAATGCAGCCAGCTACTCCACCCAAGCTCAAGTTTCTCCCTGACCACCAGGAAATTATTTTCCTCATATATCCCTTTTTAAAAGGATAACCACCCAGAACTCATCTCTCCATAGAAACTCAGAGAATAAATAGAAGCAGCAGATTTTCTGCCGTTTCTACTCTGCTTCAGTTAAATTAAACTCCACATAACTCTTCCATTAACATGTGGGTGGAGAAGCCAGAGATGTCTCAATGACCCTGGCTCCACGGTTGGCTTAGACCTTCCAATTATTTTCAGCCAACATCTCATCTCCTTGACTGGTATTGTTACAAGCAACCTGCACTGATGTCTGTGTGAAGAGATGTGATCAGGACAAATCTACTGTAACTTTAACATCTTTTTCAAGTGCTAAAATTATAAATATGTTTTTCCAAATCAAGAAATTCTTTATCAAGTACTTTTCTTTTTTCTCCCAGTGGGCTCACTCTCCAATAAATGCCTTTCCTCTGTTAGCAGACTCTGAGACATAAAAACGTAAGCGATAAAGAAATGGAAATAGGACTGCTTAGTTCAGATGAGAATGTACTATACAATAGAGTGTGTATATTCAGAGCCACGTGGCTGTGAGGGCACATCACAAGTCAATGTGCCATATATAGGATTCTCAAATCTTTCTTCCATTAAGGCTCTTTTCAAGAACAGGAATGCAGACAGAAAACTTTCTTGTTCCCCACTAGGTATAGCCAAGTGGCAACTCAAAGATGTGGCATGGACAGCTGCCAGAAAAAGAGGTTTAGCTGAAGTGACATGAAAATCCTGGGGAACAAGATGGAAAACTCTAGCTTTGGTGTCAGAAGGAGATATGAAGAGAAAAGAATGAGGATTCTCATGGTCCCAACCTGGTGCAAGGGAAGCAGTAATACATTTGGATCAACCTTGAGTATGCAACAGAAAAGTGGTAGCACCATACCAAGAGACAGCAATTTAAAAGAATGAATTAGCTCCCTGATTTCAAACAATACCACAAAAGCTACAATAATCAAAACAGTATGGCACTGGCACAAAAACAGACATATAGATCAATGGAACAGAATAAATAATCCAGAAATGAACCCAAACTTATATGGTTAATTAATATATGACAAAAGAAGCAGAAATATGCAATGGAGAAAACATAGGCTCCTCAATAAATGATGTTCAGAAAATTGGACAGTTACATGCAAAAGAATCAAACTGAACTACTTTCTCACAATACACACAAAAATAAATTCAAAATGGATTAAAGACTTAAATGTAAGACCTGAAACCATAAAACTTCTAGGAGAAAATGTGGGCAGTATGCTCAATATTTTTCTTGATCTGTCTCCTTAAGCAAGGGAAACAAAAGCAAAAATATACAAATTGGACTACATCAAACTAAGAAGTTTTGCACAGCAAAGGAAACTATCAACAAAACAAAAAGGCCCTCTATTGAATGGAATAAGATATTTACAAATGATATACCTGAGAAAGGGTTAATATCCAAAACATTTTTTAAAACTCATATAACTCAAAATCAAAAAAACAAACAACCTGATTAAATAATGGGCAGAGGACCTGAATAGGCATTTTTCCAAAGAAGACATCAAGCTGGCCATCAGACATAAAAAAAAGATGCTCAATATCACTGATCATCAGGGAAATGCAAATCAAACCACAATGAGATATCACCTCACACCTGTCAAAATTATTCTCAAAAAGACAAGAAATAACAAATGTCGGCAAGCATGTGGAGAAAAGGGAACACTTGTGCACTGTTGGTGAGAATACAAATTGGTGCAGCTACTATGGAAAACAGTAGAGAGGGCCCTCAAAAACCTAAAAATAGAACTACCATGTGGTCTAGAAATTCTGAGTCTAGGTATTTTTCCAAAGAAGACAAAAACACTAATTAGAAAATATATATGTACCCTATGTTCATTGCACAATTATTCACATTAGCTAAGGCATGAAAGCAACCTAAGTGCCCATTGATGGATGAACAAATAAAGGCAATTATTGCTGTATGTGACAATATGAATGGAACTAGAGGGTCCGTAAGTGAAATGGTCAAACAAGGAAAAATAAATGACAAATACTGAATGATTTCACATTTTTTAAAGCTCTTTATTGGAATATATTTGCTTTACACTCTTGTACCAGTTTTTGAGGTACACCAAAGTGAATCAGCTGTATTTATATATATATCCCCATATCCCCTCCCTCCTGTGACTCCCTCCCTCCCCGCCTTGTCCTGGCCCTCGAAGGCATCAAGTTGATCTCCTTTTGTTATACAGTAATTTCCCACTAGCTATCTCTTTTACAGTTGGTAGTGTAAGTATGTCTATGCTACTCTCTCACTTTGTCACAGCTTCCCCTTCACCCCCTACCCCAGCCCCATGTCCTCAAGCCCATTCTCTACATCTGTATATCCACTCTTGCCCTGTCACTGGGTTCATCAATAACATTTCATCAGATTCCATATATATGAGTTAGCATACAGTACTTGTTTTCCTCTTTCTGGCTTACTTCACTCTGTATGACAGATTCTAGGTCTATCCACCTCATTACATATAGTTCCATTTAATTCCTTTTTAAAGCTAGGTAATATTCCATTGTATATATATGCCACATCTTCTTTATCCATTCATTTGTTGATGGGCATTTAGGTTGCTTCCTTGTCCTGGCTATTGTAAATAGTCTTGCAATAAACATTACGGTACATGTTTCTTTTTGGATTATGGTTTTCTCTGGGTATATGCCCAGTAGTGGGATTACTGGATCATATGGTAGTTCACTTTTTACTTTTTTAAGGAACCTCCAAACTGTTTTCCATTGTGGCTGTACCAACTTATGTTCACACCACCAGTGCACACCCTCTCCAATATTTGCTGTTTCTAGATTTTGTGATGATGGCCATTCTGATTGGCATGAGGTGATACCTCATTGTGGCTTTGACTTGCATTTGTCTGATGAATAGTGATGTTGAGCATCTTTTCATATGTTTGTTGGCCATCTGTATGTCTTCTTTGGAGAAACGTTTATTTAGGTCTTCCGCCTATTTGTGGATTGGGTTATTTGCTTTTTTGGTATTAAGCTGCATGAGCTGCTTGTATATTTTGGAGATTGATCCTTTGTCCGTTGCTTTGTTGGCAAGTATTTTCTCCCATTCTGAGGGCTGCCTTCTTGCCTTGTTTATGGTTTCTTTCACTGTGCAAAAGCTTTAAGGTTGATAAGGTCCCATTTGTTTATTCTTGATTTTATTTCCATTATTCTAGGAGGTGGGTCAAAAAAGATTTTGCTTTAATGTATGTCATAGAGTGTTCTACCTATGTTTTCCTCTAGGAGATTTATAGTGTCTGGCCTTACATTTAGGTCTTTAATCCATTTTGAGTTTATTTTTGTGTATGGTGTGAGGAACTGTTCTAATTTCATTCTTTGACGTGTTGCTGTCCAATTTTACCAGCACCACTTATTGAAGAGGCTGTCTTTTTTCCATCAGATATTCTTGCCTCCTTTGTCAAAGATAAGGTGCCCATATGTGCTTGGGCTTATCTATGAGTTCTCTATTCTGTTCTATTGATCTTCCTTTCTATTTTTGTGTCAGTACCATACGTCTTGATCACTGTGGCCTTGTAGTATAGTGTGAAGCCAGGGAGCCTAATTCCACCAACTCCTTCTTTCCTTCTCAAGATTGCTTTGGCTATTCGGGGTCTTTGGCGTTTCCATACAAATCATAAGATTTCTTGTTATAATTCTGTGAAAATTTCCATTGGTAATTTGATAGGGATTGCGTTGAATCTGTAGATTGCTTTGAGTTGTACAGTCATTTTCACAATTTTGATTCTTCCAATCCAAGAACGTGGTATGTCCCTCCATCTGTTTGTGTCATCTTTGATTTCTTTCATCAGTGTCTTATTGTTTACTGCATAAAGTTCTTTTGCCTCCTTAGGCAAGTTTATTCCTAGGTATTTTATTCTTTTTGTTGCAATGGTAAATGGGAGGGTTTCTTTAATTTCTCTTTCTGCCTTTTTGTTGTTAGTGTATAGGAATGCAAGAGATTTCCATGCATTAATTTTGTATCCTGCTACTTTATTAAATTCACTGAGTAGCATTAGCAGTTTTCTGGTTGCATCTTTAGGGTTTTCTATGCATAATATCGTGTCATCTGCAAAGAGTGACAATTTTACTTCCTTTTTTCCAATTTGGATTCCTTTTATTTCATTTTCTTCGCTGACTGCCGTGGCCAAAACTTCCAAAACTATGTTGACTAATAATGGTGAGGGTGGACACCCTTGTCTTGTTCCTGTCCTTAGAGGGAATTCTTTCAGTTTTTCACTATTTAGAATGATGCTGGCTTTTGGTTTCTCATATATGGCTTTTTTTTATTTTTATTTTTAAATTTTATTTATTTATTTATTATTTTTTGGGGGGTACACCAAGTTCAATCAACTGTTTTTATACACATATCCCCATATTCCCTCCCTTCCTTGACTCCTCCCCACCCCAAGTCCCTCCCACCCTCCCCGCCCCAGTCCTCTAAGGCATCTTCCATCCTCGAGTTGGACTCCCTTTGTTATACAACAACTTCCCACTGGCTATCTATTTTACAGTTGGTAGTATATATATGTCTGTGCTACTCTCTGGCTTTTATTATATTGAGGTAATTTCCTTCTATGCCCATTTTCTGGAGAGCGTTTATCATAAATGTATGTTGAATTTTGTCAAAAGCTTTTTCTGCATCTATTGAGATGATCATATGGTTTTTATCCTTCAATTTGTTGATATGATGTATCATGTTGATTGATTTGCGTATATTGAAGAATCCTTGCATCCCAGGGATAAACCCCACTTGATCATGGTGTATGATTTTTTAATGTGCTGTTGGATTGTGTTAGCTAGTATTTTGTTGAGGATTTTTGCATCTATGTTCATCAGTGATATTGGCCAGTAATTTTCTTTTTTTGTGACATCTTTGCCTGGTTTTGGTATCAGGGTGATGGTAGCCTCGTAGAATGAGTTTGGGAGTGTTCCTCCTTCTGCTGTATCTTGGAAGAGTTTGAGAAGGATAGGTGTTAGCTCTTCTCTAAATGTTTGATAGAATTCGCCTATGAACCCATCTGGTCCTGGGCTTTTGTGTGTTGGGAGATTTTTAATCACTGCCTCAATTTCTGTACTTGTGATTGGTCTGTTCATAGTTTCTATTTCTTCCTGGTTCAGTCTTGGAAGGTTGCACTTTTCTAAGAATTTATCCATTTCTTCTAGGTTATCCAATTTATTGACATATAGTTGCTTGTAGTAGTCTCTCATGATCTTTTGTATTTCTGAGGTGTCCATTGTTACTTATCCTTTTTCATTTCTAATTCTGTTGATTTGCATCTTCTCCCTTTTTCTCCTGATGAGTCTGGCTAATGGTTTATCAATTTTTCTAACTTCTCAAAGAACTCGCTTTTAGTTTCATTGATCTTTGCTTTTGTTTCTTTCATTTCTTCTTCATTTATTTCTGATCTGATCTTTATGATTTCTTTCCTTCTGCTCACTTTGGGGTTTCTTTGTTCTTTCTCTAATTGTTTTAGGTGTAAGGTTAGATTGTTTATTCGATATTTTTCTTGTTTCTTAAAGTAGGACTGTATTGCTATAAACTTCCCTCTTAAAACTGCTTTTGCTGCATCCCACAGGTTTTGGGTTGTTGTGTTTTCATTGTCATTTGTTTCTAGATATTTTCTGATTTCTTCATTGATTTCTTTAATGATATCTTGGTTGTTTAATAGTGTGTTGTTTAGTCTCCATGTGTCTGTATATTTTACAGGTTTTTTCCTGTAATTGATATCTAGTCTCATGGTGTTGTTTTCAGAGAAGATGCTTGATATGATTTCAATTTTCTTGAATTTACTGAGGCTTGATTTGTGACCCAAGATGTGATCTATCCTGGAAAATGTTCCATGGGCACTTGAGAAGAAAGTGTATTCTGTCGTTTTTGGATGGAATGTCCTATAAATATCAATTAAATCAAGAATGGTCTAATGTGTCATTTAAAGCTTATGTGTCCTTATTTATTTTCTGTATGGATGATCTGTCCATTGACGTAAGTGGAGTGTTGAAGTCTCCCACTATTATTGTGTTACTGTCAATTTCCCCTTTTATGGCTGTTAGCATGTGCCTTATGCATTGAGGTGCTCCTATGTTGGGTGCATAGATATTTACCATTGTGATATGTTCTTCTTGGATGGATCACTTGATCATTATGTAGTGTCCTTCCTTGTCACTTTTAATAGTCTTTACTTTAAAGTCTAATTTGTCTGATAATAGTATTGCTACTCCAGCTTTCTTTTGACTTCCATTTGCATGGAATATCTTTTTCCATCCCTTTACTTTCAGTCTATATGTATCCCTTGGTCTGAAGTGGGTTTCTTGTAGGCAGCATATAGAAGGGTCTTGTGTTTGTATCCATTCAGCCAGTCTGTGTCTTTTGGTTGGAGCATTTAATCCATTTACATTTAAAGTGATTATTGACATGTGTGTTCCAGTGACCATTTTCTTCATTGTTTTGGGTTTGTATTTGTAGGTGTTTTCCTTTTCTTTTGTTTCCTACTTAGAGAAGTTCCTTTAGCACTTGTTTTAAGGCTGGTTTGGTGGTGCTGAATTCTCTTAACTTTTGCTTGTCTGGAAAGCTTTTGATTTCTCCATCAAATCTGAATGAGATTCTTGCTGGGTAGAGTATTCTTGGCTGTAGGTTTTTCTCTTTCAGGACTTTCAGTATATCCTGCCATTCCCTTCTGGCCTGCAGAGTGTCTGTAGAAAGGTCAGCTGTTATCCTTATGGGTTTTCCCTTATATGTTATTTGTTGCTTTTCTCTTGCTGCTTTTAATATTTTTTCTTTGTGTTTAATTGTCATTAGTTTGATTAATATGTGCCTCATTGTATTTCTCCTTGGGTTTATTTTGTATGGGACTCTCTGTGCTTCTTGGACTTGGTTATTTCCTTTCCCATGTTGGGGAAGTTTTCCACTATAATCTCCTCAAATATTTTCTCAGATGCTTTCTTTCTTTCTTCTTCTTCTGGGATGCCTATGATTCAAATGTTGCTGTGCTTAATATTATCACCAAGGTCTCTGAGACTGTCTTCCACTCTTTTTATTCTTTTTTCTTTTTCCTGCTCTGTGGCAGTTATTTCCCCCATTCTATCTTCCAACTCACTTATTCGTTCTTCTGCCTCAGTTATTCTGCTGTTTATACCATCTAGAGTATTTTTCAGTTATTTTGTTGTCCATTTCTGTTTGTTTGTTCTTTAGTTCCTCTGAGTCCTTATGAACTGTTTCTTGTATTTTCTGTATTTCATTATTGAGATTTTGTATCATTTTTACTATAATTACTCTGAATTCTTTTTCAGGCATTTTTCCTATTTCCTCTTCATTTATTTGGTCTTGTGGGTTTTTTTCCTGCTCCTTTGCCTGCATGGTGTTTCTTTGTTTCCTCATGGTAGTCCAAATTTCAGGGGTTGCTTGTCCCAACAATAGAGGGATTTAAAGAAGACTGTCCAAGCCCCAGACTAATGGCAGAGTGTTGGGTCAAAGAAATACTAAGTGTAGGAAACACATACATGTATAAGACACACAAATACTGAATCCATTAGAACATAAGGCACTAGAAAGACCTGACAGAAGAACCCCAGTATGTTATCAGACATTCAAAAAGAAAACCAACAGAAATTGAAAACCAAAACTGAACAAAACAGAAACAAAAGCAAAAGCAAACAAACAAACAAAAACATCTCACACACACAAACACAAATCCAGGGAGATATTGAAAGCTAGGATCAAATATAATAAAGTGTTAGAGTACCACCAGACAGACTGAAGATTCTCAGAACAAAATCAGACAATTATACTTAGAACTAAGATAAAGACAAAAACCTAATAATAAATACCAAAGCAGTGTGTTATCTGGAGAATAAAGCAAGGAGACAGAGCAGACTGATAACATTGCTTATAAGTATATTAAGATAAAATAAAGAAGGATAGAAGACAGGGCAAGAGAAGAGCATAGTGTGACTGGAAATATGAAAATAAAAAGAAAGAAACAGAAATGTATAGAAGATAGAGATGTAAAGAAGGTAGGAGAGATACAGTCAGCAGTACAAAAAATTTAGCTAGAGATAGAAATATATAAAAAGGCTAAAAGTAAGAATAGAATAAAAAAATGGAAAAGAACTGTTATAAAACTTGTAGATCCCTTAGGACTAAGCTCATAATTAATTAAAAAAAACTAGAACTGACCCCAGAATGGACCAGTTCAATAGAATCAATAATAATATTTCTGTTTCCTTGGGATCTCAGTTGTTAGTGTCCTTCTACCTACCATGGGTTTTTTGTATTATTCTGTGACCAGCAGAGCTTCCTTTATTGTTCATCTGTAAGCGCTGGTTTGTGGGGAGAGAGAGGGTACAATAGTGATTCCTTCCCCTGGGAGTGAGTGAGCAGTGGCGCCCTGTCTGGGACACAGTGGTTCAGTTGGGTGTGGCAGTGCCTGTTGCAGAGGGATGCTGGTGGCTCAGGTGTAAAAAGAATGTCTCCAGAGCTGGGCCACTCTACAGTCTTTTGGCTCTCAGCTGCAGGCACTATAAGCCAGCCCTGCCCGGGGGCCTTTGTTATCCCTGAGTGTGTTAACTTGGCCCACAGGGGTCCTTCCTCTGTCTGCTGCAGGCACCAAGAGAGAGGCTATGCCCACATCTCCTCCCCCCTGTTTGTGAATCAGCAGTATCCAGCCACCACTATGGTCTCGCAGCTCTCTGCAGTAGGCACTCTTCACTGCGGACCTCTTCCCTCCTGTCCCCTCAGTCCGTCTCCCCACCACCAACATTGTTTCTCACCCTGAACCAGCTCTCCAGTTCCCACACTCCCTCTCCCAGACTCCCTGTTCAGCTGTGAATCGATGTCTCAATCTGGGCCCTCTGAGCCATGGTACAGACCCTTCATGTTTTTCTCACTCCCTCCCATCTGCCACAGCTCAGCTGCTTTATCCTCTTTGAAAGTTGCAAATGCCCCCCTACCAGTTATGTCAGGATCTTTGCAGTCCTTTCTGGTGTCCGAGGTCATTTGCTGGGGTTCAGCTGGTTCTCTGTGGGAATTATTGCATCTTTTGTTGTATTCGTAATGCATCTGTGGAGGGGGATGCATTCCACATCCTTATGCTTCACCGCCATCTTTCTTCTGATTTCACTTTTATGGGTAATCTAAAAAACCAAACAAATGAACAAATATAGCAAAACAGAAACAGAGTCATAGATACAGAGAACAAATAAGTGATTTGCCAGAGGAAAAAGGGATGAGGGGATGAGTGAAATATGTGAGGGAAATTAAGAGGCACAAACTTTCAGTTACAAAATAAATTAATCACAGAGGTAAAATGTACAGCATGAGGAATACAGTCAATAACAATGTAATATCTTTGGTGATAGATGGTAACTAGACTTATCCTAGTGGTCATTTTGTAATGTATACAAAACTTGAATTACTAGATTGTGTAACAGGATCTAACATAGTATTGTAGGTCAACTATACTTCAAAAAACAAACAAATAAACATACTCAGATGAATGCATAAAGTTGTGGTATAGATATACAATGGAAATTTTTTTAAGCTCTTTATTGGAATATAATTGCTTTACACTCTTGTACCAGCTTTTGAGGCACACCAAAGTAAATCAGCTATATATATATATATATATATATATATATATATATATATATATATATACACACACACACATATAGATATATATACAGCTATATTTATATATATATATATATATCTCCCCATATACCCTCCCTCCTGCGACTCCATGCCACCTTCCCTGTCCTGGCCCTCTAAAGCATCACCCCTCATCGAGCTGATCTCCCTTTGTTATACAGCAACTTCTCACTAGCTATCTATTTTACAGTTGGTAGTGTATATATGTCTCTGCTACTTTCACTTCGTCCCAGCTTCCCCTTCGCTCCTCCCAACCCCATGTCCTCCAGTCCATTCTCTGCATCTGCATCCTTATTCTTGTCCTGTCACTGGGTTCATCAGTACCATTTTTTTAGATTCTGTATATATGAGTTAGCATACGGTGTTTGTTTTTCTCTTTCTGGCTTACTTCACTCTGTATGACAGACTCTAGGTCTATCCACCTCATTACATATAGCTCAATTTCATTCCTTTTTATGGCTGAGTAATATTCAGCCATAAAAAAAGAAAATCTTGCCATTTGTGACAACATGGATGGACCGTGGGGCATTATGCTAAGTGAAATAAGTCAGAGAAAGACAAATACCTCACAATACAAAGATAAATGATCTTACTTATATGTAAATCTGAAAAACCATACTCATAGGAAGAGAACAGATTTGTGGTTGCCAGAGGTGGGGGTTGGTGTGTGGGTGAGTGAAATGGGTGAAGTTGGTCCAAAGGTACAAACTTCCAGTTATAAGATAAATATGTCCTGAGGTTATAATGCACAGCATGATAGCTATAGTTAAGAACAGTGAACTGTATATTTGAAAATTGCTGAGAGAGTGAATCTTAAAGGTTCTCATCACAAGAAAAAAACTTGTAACTCTGTGAGGTAATGCATGTTAACTAGACTTACTGTGGTAATATTTTGCAATATACATATACATCAAATCATTATGTCGTATACCTTAAGCTAATAAAATATTATATGTCAATTACATCTCAGTAAAACTGGTAATTTTTTAAAAGAAAATTCCTTAAATTAACCATAAAATGAAACATACATGCACTTGCAAAATAAAGCTATGTACTTCCGTGGAAATATATACACATACATGTACAGGTAAAGAAGACAATCCAAAAGGTTAAACACAAAACTCTTAAAAGCAGATACCTCCCAAGAGGGGACTGGGTTGTGCAAAGGAAGAGAATGCAAACCCCACCACTCAGCAACTTCTGCATTAGGGCTCATTCTGATTTTCTCCACACTGCACATGGAAGCCACTGGCCTTTTCTGCAAACATTAAATATCTTCCCTTTTATAGTGAAGATTTTGCCCTCTGCTTCCTAATGCACATGTTTGTGCACATGCATCCTCCCTGACTGGTGATTCTCAGACACCGTCATCTATGTGCATCATCCTAAAGTATTATTGCATTTAACCTAGACACTGAAGTGGAATCTGACTTTTGAGTTCTATCAACTTAGAATCACCCTACTGCTTACAATATCTCCCAAAGACCATTACACCCAATTAAACTTACCCTACTCATGCCCCTCATCAGCCAGGCAAGTTCATGCTTTTTGCCCTTTTCTAAGCCAGAACTAGCTATTTAGGCTGCCTGTGAATGTTCAGTGCTTAGCTGTACTCTGTCTCTGTGGCCTTATCAGTGTTTCTCTGCATCCTGGCTACCCCTACTGTGGTCACTTCGTATTCAAATTCCACCAGGATTGTTTCAAGAGACCCTTACATAGTCTCCTTGCTTTTATCTAATCTAATACACTCCAGGGCAAGTTAGCTAAACCATGAATTCAGCAACATCACCACTTGAAACTCTTCAATGACTCTTGTCTCTGTAAGTGGCAGCTGTAAATTTCAGTGTATTCCAGAATCACTTGGGAGATTCTTTAAAATGCAGATTTCTGGCTGCCTCCTCCAAAGGCTCTGATTCAGTAAATCCTGAATTTTTAACATGCACCTAAGAGGATTCTGATGCAAAGAGTATAGGTATCAAAGTATGAAAAACACCAAACTTAGGCTAATAGCAGACCCAGTTCCTTGCAACGGTAACAAGGCCCCTCATAATGTAATTCTTACCTCTCCAGCCTCACCATGCTCCTCTCCCCACCTCACACATTTCCTTGCAGTTACGCAGACCAGCATCTTGTCCGCCACTCACTGTTTTGCTCCTGAATGCAATTGTTCTCAACTGTGCCCATAATGTCCTCCTTGCTTATCTGCCAACACACTTCATCTGGCTAATGCCTACTCATCCTTCAAAACCCAGTGCAGGTATCACCTCTCCCAGGAAAATTTCCCTGACACTTCCTGTTATGTTCTGCCGCCATCTTGTCCTTCTAATACCCAAGCTTTTTCAGACAAAATCCATTTCCTAGATTTTCTAGATATTCTGGATTCTGAGGTCCTTGCAGGAAGCCATGTCTTACCCTCCAAAATCTCTAGGAGCTACCACAGAGACTGGCACAGTATAGGTAGTTACAGTGGTACACTGTAGGTAGTTAGACTGGTACACTGTAAGGAGTTACACTGGTGCACTGTAGGTAGTTTGCTGTGGTTGGATAGGCCACAACAAGAGAAGACTTTTTAGTTGATACCTTTCCAAATCCACCAAACAAGTTGGCCAAGTGATAATACACATGCTCTTTCCCTCCTCTTAAACCAAAAGATTTGCTGACCAAGCTAAGGGTTGATCTTTTTTCCAACAATATTTAAATGAACAACAACAAAAAAAAGGTTATGACTCAATGCTTTCTAGCAGCAGTTTGACTCTAAAAATTCAATAACCAAGTTGACATCCACCAAAGTCATGCCACTTACACAGCTTCTGAGAAAGAGGATTTTGTCTGGCCACCTCAGCAAGGCAGACAATGTCATACTAGTGCAGTCATTATTCATCCCACAACTTTCCTCTGCTATCATTCTATCCCTGACCACATTCTCATTATCAAACAATTTTTAAATTCTGGTTAGTATTTATAAAGACCCTATTCCCTGGAGAGCAATGCTTGCCCTTAGGATCAAATGTAAAGAACAAACCCTACCTCCCTCTTTCCCCACAACATGGGTCTGGAGGCCTTTTGATGAGTGACTTCATGCACATTCATCTCATTTCTGGAGAATTTGTGCTAATCAGTCATAACCCTGCTCAGATCCAAGCCACAATTCTTTTTTTTTTTTTTTTTCATCATAAAGCTCTATTGGAATATAATTGCTTTACACTCTTGTGCCAGTTTTTGCTCTATAACAAAGTGAATCAGCTGTATTTATACATATATACCCATATCCCCTCCCTCCCACCCTCCCTATCCTATCCCTCTAAGTCATCTCCCATTGTCTAGTTGATTTTCTTGTTTTATGCAGCAGTTTCCTACTAGCTATCTATTTTACATTTGGTAGTGTATATATGTCAATACTATTCTCTCACTTCATCCCAGCTTCCCCTTCGACCCCCAGCCTGAGTCCTCAAGTCCATTCTCTACAACTGCATCTTTATCCTTGCCCCGTCACTGGGTTCACCAGTACCATTTTTTTAGATTCTGTATATATGAGTTAGCATATGGTATTTGTTTTCCTCTTTCTGGCTTACTTCACTCTATATGACAGACTCTAAGTCCATCCACCTCACTACATATAACTCAGTTTCATTCCTTTTTATGGCTGTGTAATATTCCATTATATATATGTACCACATCTTCTTTATCCGTTCATCTGCTGATGGGCATTTACATTGCTTCCATGTCCTGGCTGTTGTAAATAGTGCTGCAGTGAACACTGTGTTACATGTTTCTTTTTGGATTATAGTTTTCTCAGGGTATATGCTGAGAAGTGGGATTGTTGGGTCATATGGTAGTTCTATTTTTAGTTTTTAAGGAACCTCCATACTGTTTTCTATAGTGGCTGTACCAACTTATATTCCCACCAACAGTGCAGGAGGGTTCCCTTTTCTCTGCACCCTATCCAGCATTTATTGTTTCTAGATTTTTTGATGATGGCCATTCTGACTGATGTGAGGTGATACCTCATTGTGGCTTTGACTTGCATTTCTCTAATGATTAATGATGTTGAGCATCTTTTCATGTGTTTGTTAGCCATCTGCATGTCTTCTTTGGAGAAATGTCTGTTTAGGTCTTCTGCCCATTTTTGGATTGGATCATTTGCTTTTTTGGCATTAACCTGCATGGGCTGCTTGTATATTTTAAAGATTAATCCTTTATCAGTTGCTTAATTGGCAATATTTTCTCCCATTCTGAGGGCTGTCTTCTTATCTTGTTTATGGTTTCTTTCGCTGTGCAAAAGCTTTTGAGTTTCATTAGGTCCCATTTGTTTATTTTTTATTTTATTTCCATTATTGTAGGAGGCGGGTCAAAAAAGATCTTGCTTTAATGTATGTCATAGAGTGTTCTGCCTATATTTTCCTCTAAGAGTTTTATAGTGTCTGGCCTTACGTCTAGGTTTTTAATCCATTTAGAGTTTATTTTTGTGTATGATGTTAGTAACGTGATATATTATATTAACAAATTGAAGAATAAAAACCATATGATCATCTCAATAGATGCAGAAAAAGCTTTTGACAAAATTCAACACCCATTTATGGTAAAAAACTCTCCAGAAAGTGGGCATAGAAGGAAACTACCTCAACATAATAAAAGTCATATATGACAAACCAACAGCCAACATCATTCTAAGTTGTGAAAAACTGAAAGCATTCCCTCTAAGGACAGGAACAAGACAAGGGTGCCCACTCTCATCTCCATTATTCAAGATAGTTTTAGAAGTGTTGGCCACAGAAATCAGAGAAGAAAATGAAATAAAAGGAATCCAAGTTGGAAAAGAAGAAATAAAATTGTCACTCTTTGCAGATGACATGATATTACACATAGAAAACCCTAAAGAAGCTCCCAGAAAACTGCTAGCACTAATTGATGAATTTAGTAAAGCAGCAGGATACAAAATTAATGCACAGAAATCTCTAGCATTCTTATACACTAACAATGAAAGATCAGAAAGAGGAATTAAGGAAACAAGCTTATTTACCATTGCAACAAAAAGAATAAAATACCTAGGAATAAACTTGCCTAAGGAAGCAAAAAACCTGTATGCAGAAAACTATAAGACACTTATGAAAGAAATCAAAGATGATACAAACAGATGGAGAGACATACCATGTTCTTGGACTGGAAGAATCAACATTGTGAAAATGACTATACTACCCAAAGCAATCTACAGATTCAATGCAATCCTAATCAAATTACCAATGACATTTTTCACACAACTAGAACAGAAATTTTATGATTTGTATGGAAACACAAAAGACCCCAAATAGCCAAACCAATCTTGAGAAGGAAAGACAGAGCTGGAGGAATCAGGCTCCCTGACTTCAAATTATACTACAAGGCTACAGTGATCAAGACAGTATGGTACTGGCACAAAAATAGAAAAATATATCAATGGAACATGATAGAGAGCCCAGAGATAAACCCACACATATGGGCACCTTATCTTTGACAAAGGAGGCAAGAATATACAATGGAAAAAAGACACCCTCTTCAACAAGTGGTGCTGGGGAAAATTGGACAGTTACATGTAAAAGAATGAAACAAGCCACAATTCTTTACCTTGCATTGGACATATCTAAAGGGAGATAGGGAATGCATTTCTGAAACTTACTTGATGAAATATACTATACCACTACTGTTCCCTGGAATATATTTTGGTAAATGCTGCCTGAGAAACTACTCTATCTTAAGATGTTCTCAGGTACAACAAATGTCCTAGTTATGAAACACATGTCTCAATATCCAAGTTTCATTCCATTTCCAGGACAAGCTATGGATTTGGGGTTGAGGAAAGAATAGACTTCATTGAATTAGGATAATTCCATTTCTCTGAGACTTCTAAAGGAGCAGAGTCCCTTAGAAAAGGTGAAAACTGGGAGGTATACTAGAAATTGTATCATGCAGTGGTTTTATTTCAAAGCCCAGGATCCTGAGGCCCAGAAAGCTTAAGGAATTTGTCTAAGTTCATAATCACCCAATTATGGAGCTGGGATCCAGGACAAGGTTCTGATTAAACTCCAGAAATCTTTCCACTACAACATGCTGCCTTCAAATCATTTTTATACCTGTAGGTCTACTTTCAGCTTTACAGTAGAATAGAGTCTGTGGTAATGTAATCAGGTGACAGAAGCATCATCATAAATGGATAATATATTTCTGCAAGATTTTCCTAGTTCTTTTCTGTTTCAAAGACCCTTTCATAACCATCCCTTCCTTTCATCTCAAACCCAGTACCAAACAATTTTTAAATTCTAGCAATTATACACAAAGACATCACTCTTTTGGAAGGCAATGCCTACCCTTGGGGGCAAAATCAAAGGACAAAGCCTTCCTCTCACTCCTTGCCCATCACATGGCTTTGGAAATACCTGATATTTGAATCTGGCCAATTCTGAAAATGTCCCCCTCAAAGCTGTTTCTGACCCATGGAACTACCCTGTTTCAGTCCTTCCTTCCAGAGCTAAATTTCCAAAATAAAATGATGTACTATCAATCACCACCTCCTCAAAACCATTCATGCTTTTTAATACAATACAGCATTCTATCATCTAGCAGGTGAGTTTAATCCATTTATGTTTATTGTCATAGATGTATACAGACTGCGCTTCTGCCATCTTACTTTATGCTTCTACTTCTCTTCATTTACTTTTTCTTTGCTTCCTCTTTCTCTTGTACTACACTATTGGAGGCATGGAGAGAAGAGAGAACTGTGCTT
Source organism: Hippopotamus amphibius kiboko (assembly GCF_030028045.1). NCBI lineage: Eukaryota > Metazoa > Chordata > Mammalia > Artiodactyla > Hippopotamidae > Hippopotamus > Hippopotamus amphibius. Next base: position 34,574,017 of record NC_080202.1, read on the forward strand.
TTGTTACTGGGAAAAGGAGTGGATATAAGTAGAAAAAATGGGAATTTACTACTTGCTGTTCAAATAATCCAAAACTAACTTCACATACTAAAGCTATGCCAGAGAATAGATGCATGTAAAAAATAGACCAAAATGCACTAACTATAAGTTGAATTGAGGTGATGAAATTAACTGTGACTTTTTCCTTTTATCTATTTTTTTATAATGAGGTTAAACTACACTTTCAACTAAAAAAATTATTTTATTAAAATTAAAACTCAAATGGGGTCTCATCACTTAGAGCAGAATTTTCTGAAGTGTTTTGGGGTGTTAATATGTCTTATGTGAAAAAAGGGAAACAATGATCAAGTAAATTTTGGAAATATTCAATTAAACATATCTCTTTACTTCAGGACTTCATGGAGTCTTTAAATTATTAACGTTAATTATGAATTTTCAAATGAGAACTAGAGTGTGTAATGATACCCAAAGTTATCTGATCTTTTGACCCTGTTTGCAGAATATATCAAGGGATAGGACACTATTTTGGAATCTCTGTCTTACAGGGAAAGAGAGTGTAAACTATGAAGATTTTCATAGCCTTTCAGACTCCTCTCCTTCCTTCTCCTGAGCTGTATCACTTTCCTACTGCAACTGTAACAAGTTACCACAATCTTGGTGGGTTAAACAACACAATTTTATTATAATTCTAGAGGTTAGAAGTACAACACAGGTCTCATTGAACAAAAAAAGGTGTCAGCAGGACTTTGTTTCTGGAATCTAGGGGAGAATTCATTTCCTTTCCTTTTACAACTTCTAGAGGTAACCTGCATTCCTTGGCTCATGGCTCTTTTCCCCATCCTCAAAGCCAGTTGAGGTCAAAGAGAGTTGAGTCCTTTTCACATTGCATCAATTTAACTCCTCTTCTCCCTCCCTCTTTCACTTTTAATGACATTGTTTCTGGGCTTTTTGTTTGTTTTAATTTTTTTTATTGATTTACAATGTTGTGTTTCTGGTGTATGGCAAATTGATTCAGATATATAGATATATTCTTTTTCATATTCTTTATCATTATGGTCTATTACAGGATATTGAATATAGTTCCCTGTGCTATACAATAGGACTTTGTTGTTTATCCATTGTACATATAATAGTTTGCATCTGCTAATCCAAAACTCCCAATCCAGCCCTCCCCCAGCCTTGGCAACCACAAGTCTGTTCTCTATGTCTGTGTTTCTGTTTCACAGATAGGATCCTTTGCGTCATATTTTAGATTACATATATAAGTGATATCATATGATATTTGTTTTTCTCTTTCTGACTTACTTTGCTTAGTATGATCATCTCTAGGTCCATCCATGTTGCTGCAAATGCCATTATTTCATTTTCTATGGCTAATATTCCATTGTGTATATCCCACATCTTCTTTATCCATTTATCTAAGTGTCAATGGACCTTTAGGTTGTTTCCATGTCTGAGTTATTGTAAATAGTGCTGCTATGAACCTTGGGGTGCATGTATCTTTTCAAATTATAGTTTTGTCTGGATATATGCCCAGGAGTGGGATTTCAGGATCATATGGCAACTCTATTTTTTTAACTCTTTATTGGAATATAATTGCTTTACACGCTTGTGCCAGTTTTTGCTGTACAACAAAGTGAATCAGCTGTATTTATACATATATCCCCATATCCTCTCCCTGCCGCGACTCCTTGGCACCCTCCTTATCTCAGCCCTCTAAGTCATCACCTATCATTGAGTTGATCTTCCTGTTTTATGCAGCAGCTTCCCACTAGCTATCTATTTTACATTTGATAGTGTATATATGCCAGTGCTGCTCTCTCACTTCATCCCAGCTTCCCCTTCACCCCCCACCCTGTGTCCTCAAGTCCGTTCTCTACATCTGCATCTTTATTCTTGCCTGTCACTGGGTTCATCAATACCATTTTTTTAGATTCCATATATGTGAGTTAGCATACAGTATTTGTTTTTCTCTTTCTGGCTTACTTCGCACTGTGTGACAGACTCTAGGTACATCCACCTCACTACAAATAACTCAATTTCATTCCTTTTTAAGGCTGAGTAATGACAACTCTATTTTTAGTTTTTTAAGGAACCTTCATACTGTTTTCCATAGTGGCTGTACCAATTTACATTCCCACCAACAGTGTAGGAGGGCTCCCTTTTCTCCACAACCTTTCCAGTATTCGTTATGTAGACTTATTAATGATGGCCATTCTCACCAGTGTGAGGTGGTAACTTGTAGTTTTGATTTGCATTTCTCTAACAACTAGCAATGTTGAGCATCTTTTTATGTTCCTGTTGGCCATCTGTATATCTTCTTGCAAAAATGCCTTTTTAGGTCTTCTGCCTATTTTTTATTGGGTCATTTGTTTTTTGTTATTCAGCTGTGTGAGCTATTTGTATATTTTGGAAATTAATCCCTTGTTGGTCACATTGTTTGCAAATGTTTCCTCCCATTCTGTAGGTTGTCTTTTTGTTTTGTTTATGGCTTCCTTTACTTTGCAAAAGCTTTTAAATTTAATTAGGCCCCATCTGTTTATTTTTATTTTTATTTCTATTGCCTTGGGAGATTGACCTAAGAAAATGGTGGTATGAATTATGTCAGATAATGTTTTGCCTAAGTTCTTTGCTAGGAGTTTTATGGTGTCGTGTCTCATGTTTGTCTTTAAACCATTTTGAATTTTTTGTGTGTGTATAGTGTGAGGGAGTGTTCTAACTTCATTGATTTACATGTGGCTGTTCAACCTTCCCAACACAACTTGCTGAAGAGACTGTCTTTTCTCCATTGTATATTCTTGCCTCCTGTTTTGAAGATTAATTGACCATAGGTGTGTGGGTTTACTTCTGGGCTCTCTATTCTATTGCATTGATCTATATGTCTGCTTTCATGACAATACCATGCTGTTTTGATTACTGTAGCTCTGTAGTATTGTCTGAAGTCTTGGGAGGGTTATGCCTCCTGCTTTGTTCTTTTTCCTCAGGATTGCTTTGGCAATCCTAAGTCTTTTATGGTTCCATATAAACTTTAGGATTATTTGTTCTAGTTCTGTGAAAAATGCCATGGGTAATTTGATACGGATCGCATTAAATCTGTAGATTGCTTTGGATGTATGGCCATTTTAACAATATTAATTCTTCCAATCCAAGAGCATGGGATATCTGTCCATTGAGGTCACCCATGATAACCTCCCTGCTTTTAGGTCATCTGATTAACAACCTTAATTTCATTTACAATTTTAATTCCCTTTGCCATGTAAGGTAACATATTCACAAGTACCAGGGATGTAGGCATTTGGTGGGGTTTGGAGGGGAGGAATACATATTCTGCCTGCCACACCATCTTTTCCATTTCCCTCCTTTCTCCCATAGTACTCATTAGACTTCTTAACAAATTTCCTGTTATACTCAGAGAAAAAAATTATTTTCATACCCACAGTTTCCTCTCCCTCTAATGCCCAACCCCACCCTCACCATTGTCTTATCTATCTGAAGTGTTCCTACACATTCATCAGAGTGTTTGTTCAAATCTTACTTCTTCTGTTAATGTCTCCCTGAATTCCCCAGGCAGAACAAGATACTCTGTGCTCCAAAAGTATTTTGTACACATCACAGAGATAACACTCATTACACTGTTTTGTATTAGTAATAATATAACAGCTAATACTAACTGAGCACTTACTAATGTATCTGGTGCTGGGCTATCTACTTTACCTGCTGCACTATCTCATTCAGTCCTCACAGCAGCACTATCAAGTAGGCTTTACTGATAATCTATCTCTTCCTTCAGCCTCAGACTGTGAGCACTTGCAATTCATGAACAATACATGCCTTATTCATCTCCATGCTATCAATACCTCACTCAAGTATTAACACATAATTCAGACTCAATACATTTGTGGTTTTTTTTTTTTTTTTTGGATTTATTTTATTTATTGCAAAAAAGAGTTGAACTCAGGCAAATCTTTTAATGTAATTCACCAGACTCAATACATTTGAATCAATTTAACTGCACTGCTGGTTTCTGAGCCAAAAATACTGTTAGCCACCCTACTATATGATGGAATCAAAACTTTCACAATGGTCAAAGTTAAGGCATGTGACATGTAATTTGTCTCAAGTTTTGGGGTCAGGAGCAAATTTGTCTGATCTAGGCACATGATGAATCACAATGCAGCCCAGATATTTGAAGATCATCATGAGAAGGCTACAATGATCAAGAGATAACAGCTTGCAAAGCAAATGCTTTTTCAGGAGCAGATTTCTTCTGCAGCAACTACAGACATCATTGGAGTGTTCAGCTTGTCCTGTGCTGCTCTTAAAATAATGGGTCAACCATCACTGACTGATAACTCAGTTCTTAAACTACCTGAGAAATACATTTTTGTTGAGCATACCCCATTGTGGATCAGTATAAAATAAACTCACTGATCAATAAATATATTAATGTATTGAATGGCAACATCACTTCATACAACAAATAGCTTCTGAGAACATGTCATTTTCAAGCATAAAAGGTGAATAAACTAGATCCCTGCCTGTGATGAGCTCAGACTGGAAAACAAATCAGTACAATGAACTGCAATATAATTTTTTTAAAAAGTCCTTGGACATTCACCTTATCTCATAAACCTCAGGTTCCTAGTCTTTGAATCAGAGATAACATACTTTATAGAGTTTGTGTGAGCATCATTAAGGGTTAATGCATGTAAAGCACTCAGAACATGGTAAGACACATAGGAAAATCTGGTCAATATTAACAATAGGCAAAATGCTATGAAAGCAGAGAGGGACTGGGGCTCGAGTAGACCTAGGAAAGTGTTTCTCAGGAGGGTGATGTTTAGGCTGGGCCTGGAAGGATGGGGAAATGTTCACATACCCAGAAAAGCAGGCCAAGGAGAGTCCCTGCATCTGGGCTCTGTCTTCAGGATCTGAAATTTGATGTTTCTTGGAAATTCATTAACCTCTACCAAGGGCATTGCATTCTCTGCAAAGACAGTGTAATTAAAGGGAGCAGATTTATCAATTTCCTAATATTTCCTGTTTTGGGGGGCTATTTCCAGATCTGTTAAAGGTCTGTATTTTCCCTTCATTCTCCTCCATCCCTTCCCTAGAAACTGGTGTTATCTCCCAAACCTTTCTCTTCTTCAGCCTTTTAAGGGTTCCCTCAATCCCCCAATTCTGTGATTCCCTACACTGAAATTCCTTCCACCTAAGAAGGTAACAACATTCTACAGCAGGGATGGACAAACTTTCTCTGTAAAGTGCCAGATAATAGATATCTTGGGTTATGAGGCCATGCAGGCTCAACTCTGCTGTTGAGCCATAGACAATATGTAATTGAATGAGCACAGCTGTTTTCCAATAAACTCTACTTACAGAAACAGGCTGTGGGGCCAAGTTTCACTTGGCCCATGGGCCACAGTTTGCCAGCTCCTGCACTGGACAGACCCAGAGCCATATTGGAGTGGAAGCCACAGGAAGCAAGGAGAGGACCTGAGCTGTGTTCTGGTTTTCACTATGTCTACATGAGAAAGGCATGTAATCTCTCTGGACCCAAGATTAGGGATTACACAGATATTGTTGTCTGTTTTTCTTGCCCTCCCTGTTTATTGTTTACTACAAATAAACAAGGAGAAGAGAACTAACTGCTATTACATGCCAACAAGGTGCCAGAAATTTTACATTCCATATTTTATTTAATCTCCAGAGGAACTCCATAATGCATTCTTATGCCCACTTTTCAGATGAGAAAGGCAAGTTTCAGAGGGATTAAGTAAGCAACTTAACACACATTGCTAAGAAATTACAAAGCTAGGTTTTGATTATGGGTCCACCCAGTTCCAAATTCAAGCCCTGTCCAACATATCATACTCTCTCTCAAGAACAGATATTGCCAGGGAAAGGCCAGCTGACCAACTCTGGCCAGAGAATTCCTCAGCTTCACCACCCCCTTTCAAGATCTGGTCCTCAGTCAAGCTCAAGAGCTGATTAACCAATCACTCTGGACAGACTCTCACTAACAAAGCTCACAATGGAGTAGTTATAAGTCAGGATGCCAAAATGCATCTTTGTCATGGGGAACACCATTCCTTTTTTTTGTAACTAGAATGTTCTAGTCTGTTAACTAGCATAAACCCATTTCTGATATCAGGGCACACTAAGTTCAAGTTAAAAATCCCAGTGAGTGTGAGAAACAGACTCACAGACAGAGAACAGACTTGTGGTTGCCAAGGGGGAGGTGGAAGGGGAGGGAAGGACGGGGAGTTCAGGATTAGCAGATGTAAACTATTACATATAGAATGTATAAACAACAAAGTCCTACTGTATAGCACATGGAACTATATTCAATATCCTATGATAAAATCATAATGGAAAAGAATACTTAAAAAGAATGTCTATACACATATAACTGAGTCACTGTGCTGTACAGCAGACATTGGCGCAACATTGTAAATCAACTATCCTTCAATAAAAATTATTTTTTTAAAAAAGGAAAATAAATAAATTAATTAAGTAAAATCACAGTGAGTGTGGTGTCAAAGCCAGGGGAGGAGGGAAGCCAAGGTGAGGCCCAGTTCAAGATCCATCACTGGACACAATGGGGCCTAGAATCCTCAAACTGAGGTCTCAAGGACCAGGACAATGCTGTAAACTGCAGCTTTCTATTCTCTTCCTGGCTTCCCATTTTCCTGAGCTTGACACTGTCTCCTTTGAGAGAATTGTCCTTTCTCACTTTTATAAATGTTTATCTTATTTCAAGTAGTTTAATTATTAAAAAAAATTTTTTTAAATACTACAGGGGGCAAGACGGTGGAGTAGAAGGATGTGAACTCACTCCTTCTTGCAAGAGCACTGGAATCACAAATAACTGCTGAACAGTCATCAACAGGAAGACATTGGAACTCACCAGAAAAGACACCCCACATCCAAAGACAAAGGAGAAGCCTCAATAAGATGGTAGGAGAGGTGCAATCATGACAAAATCAAATCCCATAACCACTGGGTGGGCAACTCACAAGCTGGGGAACAGTTATACCACAGAAGTCCACCACTGGAATGAGAGTTCTGAGCCCCATATCAGGCTTCCCAACCTGGGGGCCTGGAAATGGGAGGAGGAATCCCCAGAGAATCAGACTTTGAAGACCAGCAGGATTAGATTGCAGGACTTCCACAGGACTGGGGGAAACAGACTCCACTCTTGGAGGACACACAAAAAGTAGTGTGCAAACCAGGACTTGGGGGGAAGGAACAGTGACCCCGCAGGAGACTGAACCAGACCTACCTGCTGGTGTTGGAGGGTTGCCTGCAGAGGTGCGGGGCAATGGTGGCTCACCACAGGGATGGGGACACTGGTAGTGGGGGTTCTGGGAAGTGCTCCTTGGCATGAGCCCTCCTGAGTCTGCCATTAGTCTCACCAAAGAGCCTGTAAGCCCCAGTGCTGGGTCACCTCAAGCCAAACAACCAACAGGGTGGAAACGCAGCCCCGCCCTTTGGCAGACAAGTGGATTAAAGTTTTACTGAGCTTCACCCACCAAAGGAACACCCAGTCCTACCCACCAGGAGTCCCTCCATCAGGAAGTGTGCACAAGCCTCTTAGACAGCCTCATCCACCAGATGGCAGACAGCAGTACCAAGAAAAACTACACTTCTGCAGTCTGTGGAAAGAAAACCACAGCCACAGAAAGACAGAGAAAATGAAAAGGCAGATAACTTTTTACCAGATGAAGGAACAAGATAAAAGCCAAGAAAAACAACAAAATGAAGTGGAAACAGGCAACCTTCCAGAAAAAGAATTCAGAATAATAGTGATGATGATAGTGATAGTGATGATGATCCAGGACTTTGAAAAAAAGACTGGATGCGAAGATTGAAATAATGCAGGAAAAGTTTAACAAAGACCTAGATGATTAAAAAACAAACAAGGTAAGCAACAACTGAAATGCAAATACACTGGGCGGTATCAATAGCAGAATAACTGGGCAGAAGAATTGAAAAGTGAACTGGAAGAAGAATGGTGAAAATCACTGATATGGAAAAAAATAAAGAATAAAAAGAAATGAAGACAGCCTAAGAGACCTCTGGGACAACATTAAACACAACAACATTCTCATTATACAGGTCCAAGAAGAAGAGAGAGAGAAGGAACCTGAGAAAATATTTGAAAAGATTATAGTCAAAAACTTCCCTAACATGGAAAAGGAAATAGCCACCCAAGCCCAGGAAGTGTAGAGAGTCCCAGACAGGATAAACCCAAGGAGAAACATGCTGAGACACATAGTAGTCAAATTGACAAAAATTAAAGACAAAAATTATTAAAAGCAACAGGGGAAAAATGACAAAAAACATACAAGGGAACTCCCATAAGATTAACAGCTGATTTCTCAGCAGAAACTCTGCAAGCCAGAAGGGAGTAGCGTGATATATTTAAAGTAATAAAAAGGAAGAAACTACACTCAGGAACACTCTACCCAGGGAGGATCTCATTCAGATTCAAAGGAGAAATCAAAAGGATCTTCTCTAAGTGATCCTTAGAAACACAAGAAAGGAAAAGGACCCACAAAAAATAAACCCAAAACAATTTTAAAAATGGTAATAGGAACATACATATTGATAATTACCTTGAATGCAAATGGATGAAATGCTCCTACAAAAAGACACAGTCTGGCTGAATGCATACAGAAACACAACTCATGTATATGCTGTCTACAAGAGACCAACTTCAGAACTAGGGAGACATATAGACTGAAAGTTAGGGGATGGAAAAAGATATTCCATGCAAATGGAAATCAAAAGAAAGCTGGAGTAGTGATACTCATATCAGATAAAATAGACTTTAAAATAAAAAATGTTACAAGAGACAAGAAAGGACACTACATAGTGATCTAGGGATCAATCCAAGAAGAGGAGATAACAATTATAAATATATATAGGAGCACCTCAATACATAAGGCAAATGCTAACAACTACGAAAGAGGAAATAGCAACACAATCATAGTGGGGGACTTTAACACCTCACTTACACCAATAGACAGATCATCCAGACAGAACAGTAATAAGGAAACACAAGCTTTAAATGACACAATAAACCAGCTGGATTTCATAGATATCTATAGGACATTACATTCAAAAACAGTAGATTATACATTCTTCTCAAGTGCACATGGAACATTCTCCAGGATAGATCATATTATGGTCAAAAACCAAGCCTAGGTAAATTTAAGAAAATTGAAATCATATCAAGCATCTTTTCCGACCACAGTGCTATGAGATTAGAAATAAATTACCGAAAAAAAAAAACTAGAAAAAACACAAACACATGGAGACTAAACAATATGCTACTAAATAACCAAGAGAACACTGAAGAAATCAAAGAGGAAATCAAAAAATACCTAGAGACAAATGACAATGAAAACACAATCATCCAAAACCTATGGGAAGCAGCAAAACCAGATTAAGAGGGAAGGTTATAGCAATACATTACTACCTCAAGAAATAAGAAACATCCCAAATAAATAATCTAACCTTACACCTAAAGAAACTAGAGAAAGAAGACCAAACAACACCCAAAGTGAGTAGACAGAGAGAAATCATAAAGATCAGAGCAGAAATAAATGAAATAGAGACAAAGAAAATGATAGCAAAAATCAATAAAACTAAAAGCTGGTTCTTTGAGAAGATAAATAAAATTGATAAACCTCTAGCAAGACTCATCAAGAAAAAGAGGGAGAGGACTCAAATCAATAAAATTAGAAATCAAACAGGAGAAGTTACAATGGACACCACAGAAATAAAAAGCACCATAAGAGACTACTACAAGCAACAATATGCCAATAAAATGGACAACCTGGATGAAATGGACAGATTATTAGAAAGGCATAACCTTCCAAGGCTGAATCAGGAAGAAATAGAAAAATATGAACAAACCAATCATAAGTAATGAAATTGAAACTGTGATTAAAAATCTTCCAATAGGGGATATATGTATAAATACAACTGATTCACTTTGGTGTACCTCAAAAGCTGGTACAAGAGTGTAAAGCAATATATTCCAATAAAGAGCTCAAAAAAATCTTCCAACAAACAAAAGTCCAAGACCAGATGGATTCACAGGTGAAATCTATCAAACATTTAGAGAAGAGATAACACCCATCCTTCTCAAGCTCTTCCAAAAATTGCAGAGGAAGGAATACCCCCAAACTCATTTTATGAGGCCACCACCACCCTAATATCAAAACCAGACAGATACTACAAAAAAAGAAAATTACAAACCAATAACACTGATGACTTTAGATGCAAAATTCCTCAACAAAATACTAGCCAATAGAATCCAACAACACATTAAAAGGATCATCCACCATGATCAAGTGGGGTATATTCCTGGAATGCAAGCTTTCTTCAATATATGCAAATCAATCAATGTGATACACCATATTAACAAACTGAAGGATAAAAACCACATGATCATCTCGATAGATGCAGAACAAGCCTTTGACAAAATTCAACACCATTTATGATAAAGACTCACCAGAAAGTGGGCATAGAAGGAACTTACCTCAACATAATAAAGGCCATATATGACAAACCCACAGCAAATGTCATGCTCAGTGGTGAAAAACTGGAAGCATTCCCTCTAAGATCAGGAACAAGACAAGTATGTCCACTCTCACCACTACCATTCAACATACTTTTGGAAGTCCTTGCCACAGCAATCAGAGAAGACAATGAAATAAAAGGAATCCAAATTGAAAAAGAAGAGGTAAAACTGTCACTGTTCGCAGATGACATGATACTATACAGAGAAAGTCCTAAAGATGCCACCAGAAAACTACTTGAGCTAATCAATGAATTTGGAAAAGTTGCAGAATGCAAAATTAACACACAGAAATCTCTTGCATTCCTATACACTAACAATGAAAAATCAGAAAGAGAAATTAAAGAAACAATCCCAGTCACCATTGCAACAAAAAGAATAAAATATCTAGGAATAAATCTACCTAAGGAGGCAAAAACATGTATGTAGAAAATTATGACACTGATGAAAGAAATCAAAGATGACACAAACAGATGGAGAGATATACAATATTCTTGGATTGGAAGAATCAACATCGTGAAAATGACTGTACTACCCAAAGCAATCTACAGATTCAATGCAATCCTAATCAAATTACCAATGGCATTTTTCACAGAACTAGAGCAAGAAATCTTACGATTTGTATGGAAACGCAAAAGACCCCGAATAGCCAAAGCAATCTTGAGAAGCAAAAATGGAGTGGGTGGAATCAGACTTCCTGACTTCAAACTATACTACAAGGCCATAGTGATCAAGACAGTATGGTACTGGCACAAAAATAGAAAGGAAGATCAATGGAATAGAATAGAGAACTCAGAAGTAAGCCCAAACACATATGGGCACCTTATCTTTGACAAAGGAGGCACGAGTATACAATGGAGAAAAGACAGCCTCTTCAATAAGTGGTGCTGGGAAAATTGGACAGCAACATGTAAAAGAATGAAATTAGAACACCTCCTAACACCATACACAAAAATAAACTCCAAATGGATTAAAGACCTACATGTAAGGCCACACACTATCAAACTCCTAGAGGAAAACATAGGCAGAACACTCTATGACATCCATCAAAGCAAGATCCTTTTTGACCCACCTCCTACAATCATGGAAATAAAATCAAGAATAAACGAATGGGACCTCATGAAACTTAAAAGCTTTTGCACAGCAAAAGAAACCATAAACAAGACTAAAAGGCAACCCTCAGAATGGGAAAAAATAATTGCCTATGAAACAATGGACAAAGGATTAACCTCCAAAATATACAAGCAGCTCATGAAGCTTAATACCAAAAAAGAAAATAACCCAATCCACAAATGGGCAGAAGACCTAAATAGACATTTCTCCAAAGAAGATACACAGATGGCCAACAAACACATGAAAAGATGCTCAACATCACTCATCATCAGAGAAATGCAAGTCAAAGCCACAATGAGGTATCACCTCACACCAATCAGAATGGCCATCATCACAAAGTCTGGAAACCACAAATGTTGGAGAGGGTGTGGAGAAAAGGGAACTCTCCTGCACTGTTGGTGGGACTGTAAGTTGGTACAGCCACTATGGAAAACAATTTGGAGGTTCCTTAAAAAACTACAAATAGAACTACCATATGATCCAGTAATCCCACTCCTGGGCATATACCCAAAGAAAACCATAATCCCAAAAGAAACTTGTACCATCATGTTTATTGCAGCACTATTTACAATAGCCAGGACATGGAAGCAACCTAAATGCCCATCAACAAATGAATGGATACAGAAGATGTGGCATATATATACAATGGAATATTACTCAGCTATAAAAAGGGATGAGATGGAGCTATATGTAATGAGGTGGATAGAACTACAATCTGTCCTACAGAGTGAAGTAAGTCAGAAAGAGAAGGACAAATATTGTATGCTAAGTCACATATACGGGATCTAAATATGGTAGTGATGAACTCAGTGACAAGAATAAGGATGCAGATACAGAGAATGGACTGGAGAACTCGAGGTATGGGAAGGGGCGGGGGGTGAAGTGGAAACTGAGTCAAAGTGAGAGAGTAGCACAGACATATATATACTACCAACTGTAAAATAGTCAGTAGGAAGTTGTTGTATAACAAAGGGAGTCCAACTCGAGGATGGAAGATGCCTTAGAGGACTGGGGCGGGGAGGGTGGGAGGGACTCGAGGGGGGGGAGTCAAGGAAGGGAGGGAATACGGGGATATGTGTATAAAAACAGATGATTGAACCTGGGGTACCCCCCCAAAAAAATAAATTAAAAAAAAAAAAAGAATCAACATTGGGAAAATGACTATACTACCCAAAGCAATCTACAAATTCAATGCAATCTCTATCAAATTACCAGTGGCATTTCTTAGAACTAGAATGGAAAATCCTAAAATTTGTATGGAGACAAAAAAAGACCCCAAATAGCCAAAGCAAACTTGAGGGAAAAAATGGAGCTGGTGGAGTCAGACCCTCTGACTTCAGACTATAATACAAAGCTGCACTAATGAAGAGAATATGGTTCTGGAACAAAAACGGAAATATAGACCAATGCAACAGGATAGAAAGCCCAGAGATAAACTATGGTCAGCTAATCTATGACAAAGGAAGCAAGGATATACAATGGAGAAAAGACAGCCTCTTCAATATGTGGTGCTGGGAAAATTGGACAGCTACATGTAAAAGTATGAAATTAGAGCACTCCCTGACACCATACACAAAAATAAACTCCAAATGGATTAAAGACTTAAATGGAAGTCCAGACTCTATCAAATTCCTAGAGGAAAACATAGGAAGAACACTCTTTGACATAAATCAGAGCAAAATCCTTTTTGACTCACTTCCTTGATTAATGGAAATAAAAACAAAAATAAATACGTGGGACCTAATGAAACTTCAAAGCTTTCGCACAGCAAAGGAAACTATAAACAAGATGAAAAGACAACCCTCAGAATGGGAGGAAATATTTTCAAATGAAGCAAGAGACAAAGGATTAATCTCCAAAATATATAAACAGTTCATGCAGCTCAATATCAGAAAAACAAACAACCCAATCAAAAACATGGGCAGAAGACCTAAATAGGCATTTCTTCAAAGAAGACATATGGATGGCCAAGAGGCACATGAAAAGCTGCTCAACATCACTAATTATTAGAGAAATGCAAATCAAAATGACAATGAGGTATCACCTCACACCGGTCAGAATGGACATCATCAGAAAATCTACAAACAGTAAATGCTGGAGAGAGAGTGGAGAAAAGGGAATGCTCTTGCACTGTTGGTGGGAATGTAAATTGATACAGCCACTATGGAGAACAGTATGGAGGTTCCTTGCAAAACTAAAAATAGAACTACCATGTGACCCAGCAATCTTGTTACTGGGCATATACCAAAGAGAAAACCATAATTCAAAAAGACACATACACCCCAATGTTCATTGCAGCACTATTTACAAGAGCCAGGTCATGGAAGCAACCTAGATGTGATATATATATACAATGAAATATTACTCAGCCATAAAAAGGAAAGAAGTTGGGACGTTTGTAGAGACATGGATGGACCTAGAGAATGTCATACAGAGTGAAGTAAGTCAGAAAGAAAACAACAAATATCGTATATTAACGCATATATGTGTAATATGGAAAAATGATACAAATCAACTGGTTTGCAAGGCAGAAATAGAGCCACAGATGTAGAGAACAAACATATAACAGCAAGGGGGGAAAGCCGGGGCAGGGGGTGATGAATTGGGAGATTGGGATTGCCATATACACATTACTAATAAGAAAAACAGTGTCAAATTTTACACTTTATTGTACGTCACTTATATCTCAATAAAAGTTCTTTAAAAAATTCTACAGGGGAGGAAAGATGGTAGTGAAGTAGAAGGATGTGGAGTGCACCTCTCTCCACAGATGCATCAGGAATACGTCAATAAATGCAACAATTCCCACAGAAAACCAGGTGAACACTACCAGAAGACCTTGGACACTGGAAAGGACTATAAAGATCCTGCCATAACTGGGTAGGATGAAAAAAGGAAAGAGAAAGAAAGAAAGAAAGAAAGAAAGAAAGAAAGAAAGAAAGAAAGAAAGAAAGAAAGAAAGAAAGAAAGAAAGAGAGAGAGAGAGAGAGAGAGAGAGAGAGAGAGAGAGAAAGAAAGAAAGAAAGAAAGAAGAGAGAGAGAGAGAGAGAGAGAGAGAGAGAGAGAGAGAAAGAAAGAAAGAAAGAAAGAAAGAAAGAAAGAAAGAAAGAAAGAAAGAAAGAAAGAAAGAAAGAAAGAAAGGGAAAGAGGAGGAGAAAAAAAGGATGGGGCCTGCACCCTGGGGTGGGGGGAGCTGACACAGAGGAGAGATTACCAAATTTGGGGAAACTACCCTTATCTGTGGGGGATCCCCCTCTGCAATGGGGAATTTGATTGGGTCAAAAGGGAGGTATTTGGGAACTGTCCAAAGAGGATGAAGCAGCTGATCTGTGGCAGACCAGAAAGAGTGAGAAACACACAGATGATCCATACCACAGCTCTGAACGCCCCGGACTGAGATATAGGTTCACAGCAGCATGGGGGTCTGGGAGCTGGAACATGCAGACCACAGAACAGATCCAAGGTGAGAACCGTTGTTGGCTGTGGGGAGACAGACTGAGGGGAAGGGAGGGAAGAAGTCTGCAGCAGGGAATGCCTACCGTGGAAAACTGCACTGCCATGGAAACAGGGCACTACTGCTGAGTCACATGTAGGGGGAGGAGCCACTGTTGTAGCCTCTCTCTCAGCATCTGCAAAGAACAAAGGGAGGCCACCTCTGGGCCAGTTGACAAGGGATAGAAAAAGCCCCCTCAGGGGCTGGCCCTAACGTACCTGCTGCCAAGAGCCAGAAGTCTGGCCAGGTCAGGCAATGTCTGGAGACATTCTTCTCACACCTGTGCCTGCTGGCTTCCCTGCACAATTGGTGCCACTACCACTGGGGCTCCCATGATCCAAGCAGGGCACTACTGCTGACTCACATGTAGGGGGAGGGGCCACTAATGTAGCCTTTCTCTTGGCGCCTGTGACAAACAATAAAGAAAGCTCCTGTAGGCCTGGCTGTCGATCTCCAATCAACAACTGATAGAAAAAGCCCCCTCATAGCCTGGCCCTAGCATGCTTGCTGCTGAAAGCCAAAAATATCTGGCCAGGGCCAGCCATCTCCAGGGACATTCCTCTCATCCCCATGCCTGCCAGCTTCCCTGTGAAAGTGGCACCACCACTGGGACTCCTGTGATCCAAACAGGGATCCTCACATGCAGGGGGAGGAGCCACTATTGTAGACTTTCTCTCAGTGCCCGCAATAAACAGCAAAGGTAGCGCCTTCTAGGCCTGGCTGTCAAGTGCCAGTCAACAAGTAATAAAAAAAAAGCCCACTTGGGGGCTGGCCCTAGTGTGCCTGCTGCCAAGAGCCAAAAAAAGTTTGGCCAGTGTAGGCCATCTCTAGGGACATATCCCTTACACCCATGCCCACCAGCTTCCCTGTGCAGTTGGCACCACTGCTGGGGATCTCACAATCCAAGCGGGGTGCTACTGCTGACTCACATTCAGGAGAAGGAGCCACTATTGTACCCTCTCTCTCCCCACACACCAGAGCCTATAGATGAACAATAAAGTAAGCTCTGCTGGTCACAGGGTAATACAAAAAGCCTCCAGAGGGCTGGCCACCATGTGCTTTATATGGGGCACCAGTAAAGAATCATACTCAGGCCAGATTTCCTACACCTACAGCGACTGGCATTCCTGCACATTTGACATCACCACCAGGGCTCCCAAAATCCAAGCAGGGTAATACTGCTGAGTCATATGCAGAGAGAGGAGCCACTATCATGGCCACTCTCCACAACATGCAGGTGCCTGCAGGTGAACAATAAAGGAAGCCCTCACTAGGGCAAACCCAAGAGCTCCAAGGCAGCCTCAAGACCAGATTCCTGTGGTTGGACCACATGCAGAGGCAGGGACAAAACCAAAGCTGAACACCAAGGACTGGGTGACTAAGGAAGAGGATCTAAAATCTTTCCATCAGCTATACAAGTCGCGATCAGCTAGGTAGACTCTATGTCCTTAGAATATCTGAATAGACAATGAGTGTTCCCACAAATGAAAAAGGTCTACCTCTGGCAGATGTAGACTTTGGGAGCAAGAACACACAGGAATTGGGCCAGATCAGACCTTAAGTGGATCCCATAGGGCCCACAGCAGGTCCAGACTCCAACCCAGAGGCAGAGGAGGGCCTCTTTGAGAGGCGAAGGTGGCCTGTGTCTCAAGACGTGTACAAGGACACTTACAGCTGAGACCCTAAGGAAACAGAATTATTATTATTAATTATATTGATTTGATCCATTCTGTTGTCAGTTCTGCTTTTTTTAATTATGATCTTAGTCCAAAGGGATCTTCATGTTTTATTACATACTTTTATTATATTTTTTACTTTTATTTCTATTTTTACCTTTTTATATATTTCTATTTCTAGTTAGCTTTTCTGCTGTGCTGAGTTCTTCTCCCATATCTTTTTTCCTTCTTTATCTTTAATACATTTCTATTTTCTTTTCTTTTTCTCTTTATATTTCCAGTTATACTGTTTTTCTGTTGCTCTGTTTTATCCCTTTTTACTTTATTTTATCTTATTATACTTTTAATCATTATTATTGGTCTGCTCTGTTTCATTGCTTTATTCTTCAGATGATACACTGCTTTGGTGTTTGTTTTTAGGTTTTGTCCTTATCTTAGTTCTAATTATAATTGTTTGATTTTGTTTGGGGGATCTTCAGTCTGTCTGGTTGTTCTCTTGCTCTTTGTTACATGTGGTCCTTGTTTCTATTTGGTCCCTGTTATATTTGGTCCTCATTTTCACAATTCCTCTGGGATTTTGTTTGTTTGTTTGTTTGTTTTATTTTGTTTTGTTTTGCTTTACCATGCTTGTTTGTTTGTTTGTTTGTTTGCATCAGTCCTTTGTTGGCACTCTCCTTAGGTTTGGATTTCTTTTTTGGTTTTGAATTTCTGTTGGTTTTCTCTTTAATTGTCTGATTTCGTTGTGGGGTTCTTCTGTCTGGTTGTTCTAGTGCTTTATGTTTTATTGGGTTCTGTTTTTGCTTTTCTTGTACGTGTACATGTTTCCTTGATTCAGTATTTGTTTGATTTAACCTTTTACCATTAGTCTGGGGCTTGGATAGTCTTCTTTAATCCCCTTTATTGCCAGGATGAATGACCTGTGGGGTCTTGATTCCTCAAAAAGAAGTCAAGTCTAAGGCTCTGGGAAGGGAGTACCAAGTCCAGGATGCTAGACCACTAGACAATTGCTGGCCACAGGGAATATTAATCACAGAGAGCTCTTATGGAGGCTTCTATCAGAGTCTAAGACACAGCTTCACCTGACTGCCTGCAACTGCCAGTGCTGGATACCCAACACCAAACTACAAACAAGGCACAGCTGATAGGAGCCCCATCTCCTCAGAACATGCTGGGGCTTTGGCTTCTGCAACATGAAGGGCTAAGTCCATGCTGACAGCCTGGGCTTCCAAACAACCCAGGGCCAAGTTCACAGGACCTGCTGGGGCTTCAGCTTTAGGACATTATGTGGTCCAGTGCTCTCTGACAGGAGCCCGGTCTCCTCAGAACCTACCAGAAGGTGGTGCCACTGAAGGAAAAGGTAATCCACAGGACCCAAGACATGGTAGCTACTAATATACTCCTCCCACAGTGCCTTTAATACCACGTAGACTCCTACAAGGGAAATAAGAATCACAAGTTGAAGTTGAACTTGGTCTGGTCTCAGATTTACCTGATGGTCACCACTCACAGTTCCTTCAGAGCCCAAAGATTTCTCCTTGAAGGAAACGTTCTGGAAAAGTCAGAGGGATAAATAAAGAATGCAGCTGGGACTTCCTAGGTGGTGCAGTGGTTAAGAATCAGCCTGCCAATGCAGGGGACATGGGTTTGATCCCTGCCCCAGGAGGATACCACATGCCATGGAGCAACTAAGCCTGTGAGCCACAACTATTGAGCCTGCACTCCAGAGCCCATGAGCCACCACTCTTGAGCCCATGTGCCACAACTACTGAAGCCCACATGCCTGGAGCCTGTGCTCTGCAACAGGAGAGGCCACCGTGGTGAGAAGCCCACATATCACAATGAAGAGTAACCCCCGCTCACTGCAACTAGAGAAGGCCCATGTGCAGCAGCAAAGACCCAACACAGCCAATAAAATAAATAAGTAAATAAATAAATAAATATATATATATATATATTTTTAAAAGGCCCTCCTAATCATAAAAAAAAAGAATGCAGCTGATTCTCTTTCATTAAATAGCATGCTCTTTAATGACATCTAACTCTAATTCTATACATTTTTACTTTCTGTTAGTAAAATAGTCACATTACAGCTATTAAGACTTATTCCTACTCATTTTGTTTAAAAAAACCTACAGAGAAGTACATACATAATTGTAAAAGACAATGAATTTTCAGTCATCACATCTATGTGGTCCGAATCCAAATGAAGATAGAATTTTACTAACACTCCAGAAACCCCAGTTGTCCTGTGTTCTAGTTACTATCTCCTCTAAGAGTAATTATTGTCTTGACTTCTAACACACTAGATTAGCTTTCCTCATTTTGAGCTTATTCAGATGAAACATACCATATGATTCTTTCAGATATGACTTTTTTTTTGGGGGGGGGGGTACACCAAGTCAGATATGACTTTTTTTGGCTCAATTTTATGTTTGTAAAACATTCATTTGTGGAGAATAACAATAATTTATTCCTTTTCAAAAAAAGAATGCAGCTGATTCCCACCTTGTGGTGATGCCCAAGAGGGTGATGAGATCAACAGTTTTGGCAACCACAAATAAGGGACCCAAAGTGGACTTCTCTCCTTCACCTGAACTCTACGAGGAACCAGAGCCTTGGTACCATCAGAGGCCCCTTGATTCCATCCACCTCCTTGGGGAGTCCAAACAAATTTTGTCAACAACCCATATGAAATTCTCTTCAAGAGCAATGAGGAGACATTTATTCCAGAGAGAATTGAAATATTCACATATGTGACAGAGTCTTCATGCACTCTGACTATAAAAGAATGAGGGGATGAAGGGATATTGGCTTCCCCCCACTTTTGAGTGTGGGGCTTGGATAGTCTTTTTTAATCCCCTTTATTGCTGGAATCCAGAGCGACATCTGGAGTCTGGATTCCTCGACAAGAAGTCAAGTCTGAGGCTCTGGGGAGGGAGCACAGAGTCCAGGACACTAGATCACTACAGCGTCCTCAGCCACAGGGAATATTAACTGCATAGAACTCTCACGGAGGCCTCTATAAGAGTCTAGTATCTGGCTTCACCTGACTGTCTGCAACTGGCAGTGCTGGATACCTCACACCAAACTACAAACAAGACAGGAACACAAACCCACCCATCAGCACACAGACTACCTAAAGCCATATTAAACTCAAAGATACCCTAAAACACACAACCTGACACAGCCCTGCTCATCAGAGGGAAAAGACTCAGATCCACACACCAGAAAACAGGCCTCAGACCCTCCCATCAGGAAACCTACTCAAGACACTGCATCAACACCACCACAGTGGGCAGAGAACAGAAACAAGAGAAATTACTAATAGGCAGCATAAGGAAAGGAGAGAGCAAACACTATAAATTAGACAAAATGAGAAAACAAAGAAACACCTTGCAGACAAAGAAGCAAGGTAAAAACTCACAAGACCAAATAAATGAAGAGGAAGTAAGCAAATTGCCTGAAACAGGATTCAGAGTAATGATAGTAAAGATGATCCAAAATCTGAAAAACAAGATAGAGAAAATACAAGAAACATTTAATATGGACCTAGAAAAACTAAAGAGCAAACAAACAGTAATGAACAACACAATAACTGAAATTAAAAATACTCTACATGAACAGATGATTGAACCTGATGTACCCCCAAAAAAATAAAAAAAAAAATAAAAAATAAATAAAAATAAATTTAAAAAAATACTCTACATGGAATCCACAGTAGAATAACTGAGACAGAAGAATGAGTAAGTGAGCTGGAAGAGAGAATGCTGGAAATAACTGCCATAGAGCAGGAAAAATAAAAAAGAATAAAAAGAATAGAAGACAGTCTCAGAGACCTCGGGGATGACATTAAGTGTACCAACATTCAAATCACAGGTGTCCCAGAAGAAGAAGAAAAAAGGGGGTCTGAGAAAATGTTTGAAGAGTTTATAGTCAAAAACTTCCCCAACATAGGAAAGGAAGTAGTCAATCAAGTGCAAGAAGCACAGAGAGTCCCATACAGAATAAACCCAAGGAGAAACACATCGAGGCACATATTAATCAAACTAATGAAAATTAAACACAAAGAAAAATATTAAAAGCAACAAGAGAAAAGCAACAAATAACATATAAGGGAAAACCCATAAGAATAACAGCTGATCTCTATGCAGAAACTCTGCAGGCCAGGAGGGACTGACAGATATACTTAAAAGTCTTGAAAGAGAAAAACCTACAGCCAAGAATACTCTACCCAGCAAGAATCTCATTCAGATTCAACAGAGAAATCAAAACTTTTACAGAGAAGCAAAAGCTAAGAGAATTCAGCACCACCAAACCAGCCTTACAACAATTACTAAAGGAACTTCTCTCGGCAGGAAACACAAGAAAAGGAAAAGACCTACAAAAACAAACCCCAAACGATTAAGAAAATGGTAATAGGAACATACATACTGATAATTACCTTAAATGTGAATGGATTAAATGTTCCAACCAAAAGACACAGACTGGGTGAATGGATACAAAAACAAGGACCCATATATATGCTGTCTACAAAAGACCCACTTCAGAACTAGGGACACATACAGATTGAAAGTGAGGGGATGGAAAAAGATATTCCATGCAAATGGAAATCAAAATAAAGCTGGAGTAGCAATACTCATATCACACAAGATACACTTTAAAATAAAGACTATTACAAGAGACAAGGAAGTATACTACATAATAATCAAGGGATCCATCCAAGAAAAACATATAGCAATTGTCAATATTTATACACCCAACATAGGAGCACCTCAATACACAAGACAAATGCTAACAACCATAAAAGGGGAAATCGACAGTAACACAATAATAGTAGGAGACTTTAACACCCCACTTACACCAATGGACAGAGCACCCAAACAGAAAACAAATAAGGAAACACAAGCTTTAAATGACACATTAAACCATCTTGACTTAATTGATATTTATAAGACATTCCATCCAAAAACTACAGAATACACTTTCTTGTCAAGTGCACATGGAACATTCTCCAGGATAGATCATATCTTGGGTCACAAATCAAGCCTTGGTAAATTCAAGAAAATTGAAATCGTATTCAAGCATTTTCTCTGACCACAATGCCATGAAACTACATATCAATTACAGAAAAAAACAGTAAAAAATACAAACACATGGAAGCTAAACAATATGCTATTAAAGAACCAAGAAATCACTGAAGAAATAAAAGAGGAAATAAAAAACCTAGAAATAAATGACAATGAAAACATAACTACCCAAAACCTAGGGGACATAGCAAAAGAAGTTCTAAGAGGGAAGTTTATAGAAATACAATACAGCTTCAAGAAACAAGAAAAATCTTGAGTAAACAACCTAACCTTACATCTAAAACAATTAGAGAAAAAAGAATAAAAAAAAACCCCAAGTGAGCAGAAGGAAAGAAATCATAAAAATCAGATCAGAAATAAATGAAAAAGAAATGAAAGAAACAATACAAAAGATCAATAAAACTAAAAGCTGGTTCTTTGAGAAGATAAAATTGATAAACCATTAGCAAGATTCATTAGGAAAAAGAGGGAGAAAATACAAATCAACAGAATTAGAAATGAAAAAGGAGAAGTAACAATGGACACCACAGAAATACAAAAGATCATGAGAGACTACAAGCAACTATATGTCAATAAATTGGATAACCTGGAAGAAGTGGATAATTTCTTAGAAAAGTGCAACCTTCCAAGACTGAACCAGGAAGAAATAGAATATATGAGCAGACCAATCAGAAGCACTGAAATTGAAACTGTGATTTAAAATCTCCCAACAAACAAAAGCCCAGGGCCAGATGGCTTCACAGGTGAATTCTATCAAACATTTAGAGAAGAGCTAACACCTATCCTTCTCAAACTCTTCCAAAATATAGCAGAAGGAGGAACACTCCCAAACTCATTCTATGAGGCCACCATCACCCTGATACCAAAGCTAGAAAAAGATGTCACAAAAAAAGAAAATTACTGGCCAATATCACTGATGAATATAGATGCAAAAATCCTCAACAAAATACTAGCAAACAGAATCCAACAGCACATTAAAAAAATCATACACCATGATCAAGTGGGGTTTATCCCTGGAATGCAAGGATTCTTCAACATATGCAAATCAATCAATGTGATACACCATATCAACAAATTGAAGGATAAAAACCATATGATAATCTCAAAAGATTCAGAAAAAGATTTTGACAAAATTCAACATACATTTATGATGAAAACTCTCCAGAAAGTGGGCATAGAAGGAAAATATCTCAAAATAATAAAAGCCATATATGAGAAACCAACACCCAACATCATTCTAGATGCTGAAAAACTGGAAGCATTCCATCTAGGGACAGGAACGAAAGAAAGGTGCCCACTCTCACCACTATTATTCAACATAGTTCTGGAAGTTTTAGACATAGCAATCAGAGAAGAAAAAGAAAGAAAAGGAATCAAAATTGGAAAAGAAGTAAAATTGTCACTGTTTGCAGATGACATGATATTATATATAGAAAACCCTAAAGATGCTACAAGAAAACTGCTAATGCTAATCAGTGAATTTAGTAAAGTAGCAGGATACAAAATTAATGTACAGAAATCTATTGCATTCCTATACACTAACAACGAAAGAGCAGAAATAGAAAGTATGGAAACACTCCCATTTACCATTACAACAAAAAGAATAAAATACCTAGGAATAATCCTGCCTAAGGAGGCAAAAAATATGTATGCAGAAAACTATAAGACACTGATGAAAGAAATCAAAGATGATACAAACAGATGGAGGGACATACCATGTTGTTGAACTGGAAGAATCAACATTGTGAAAATGCCTGTACTACCCAAAGAAATCTACAGATTCAATGTAATCCCTATCAAATTACCAATGGCATTTTTCACAGAATTAAAGCAAGAAATCTTATGATTTGTATGGAAATGCAAAAGACCCCGAATAGCCAAAGCAATCTTGAGAAGGAATGACAGAGCTGGAGGAATTAGGCTCCGTGACTTCAAACTATGCTACAAGGCTACAGCGATCAAGACAGTATGGTACTGGCACATAAACAGAAATATAGATCAATGGAACAGAATAGAGAGCCCAGAGATAAAGCCACGCACATACAGTCACCTTATCTTTGACAAAGGAGGCAAAAATATACAACAGAAAAAAGACAGCCTCTTCAATAAGTAGTGCTGGAAAAACTGGACAGCTACTTGTAAAAGAATGAAATTACACTACCTAACACCATACACAGAAATAAACTCTAAGTGGATGAAAGACCTAAATGTAAGACCGGACACTATAAAACCCTTAGAGGAAAACATAGGTAGAACACTCTGTGGCATAAATCACAGCAAGATCCTTTTTGACTCACCTCCTAGATTAATGGAAATAAAAACAAAAATAAAAAAATGGGACCTAATGAAACAAAAGCTTTTGCACAGCAAAAGGGTTTAAGGAAACCATAAACATGGTGAAAAGACAACCTTCAGAATGGGAGAAAATATTTGCCAACAAAACAACTAACAAAGGATTAATCTCCAAAATATATAAGCGGCTCATACAGCTCAATATCAAAAAAGCAAACAAACCAATCCACAAATGGGCAGACCTAAACAGACATTTCTCCAAATAAGACACGTAGATGGCTAACAACACATGAAAAGATGCTCAACATCACTAATCATTAGAGAAATGCAAGTCAAAGCCACAATGAGGTATCACCTCACACCAGTCAGAATGGCCATCATCAAAAAATCTAGAAACAATAAATGTTGGAGAGGGTACAGAGAAAAGGGAACTCTCCTGCACTGTTGCTAGGAATGTAAATTGGAACAGCCTCTATGGAAAACAGTATGGAGGTTCCTTAAAAAACTAAAAATAGAACTACCATATGATCCAGCAATCCCACTCCTGGGCATATACCCTGAGAAAACCATAACCAAAAAGATACAAGTTCCACAATGTTCATTGCAGTACTATTTACAATAGCCAGGACATGGAAGCAACCTAAATGCCCATCAACAGATGAACGGATAAAGAAGATGTGGCACATATATACAATGTAATGTTATGCAGCCATAAAAAGGAATGAAATTGAGCTATTTGTAGTGAGGTAGATGGACCTAGAGTCTCACACAGAGTGAAGTAAGCCAGAAAGAAAAACAAATACCATATGCTAACACACATAAGTGGAACCTAAAAAAAATGGTACTGATGAACCCAGTGGCAGGGTAAGAACAAAGATGCAGATGTAGAGAACGGACTTGAGGACTCGGGGTGAGGGGGTGCAGAGGAAGCTGGGATGAAGAGGGAGAGTAGCATTAACATATATACACTATCAAATGTAAAATAGATAGCTAGTGGGAGGCTGCTGCATGACACAGGGAGATCAACTCAAGGATTGGTGATGACTTAGAGGGGTGGAATAGGGAGGGTGGGAGGGAGTCATAGGAGGGAGGGGATATGGGGATATATGTATAAATACAGCTGATTCATTTTGTTGCATAGCAGAAACTGGCACAACAGTGTAAACCAATAAAGAGCTAAAAAAAAAAAAAAAAAAGTACAGAAAAGAACATGGGACTTCCCCGGTGGTCCAGTGGTTTAGAAGCCACCTTTCAATGTAGGGAATGCAGGTTCGATCCCTGGATGGGGGACTGAGATCCCACAGGCCGCAGCTCAGCTAAGCTCATGCACCTCAACTAGTGTGTCTGCACACTCTAGAGCCCATGTGCCAAAACTAGAGAGCCCGCATGCTGCAGATACTGAGCCTGCATGCTCTGGAGCTCACAAACCACAGCTAGAAAGAAGACCAAGCTCTGCAACTAGAGAAGCCCACACACTGCAATGAAGAGCCCATGCGCCATAGCAAAAGATCCCACATGCCACAACAAAGATCCCGCATGCTGCAACAAGACATGATGCGGCCAAATAAATTAATTAATTAATATTTTTTTTAAAAAATACTACAGAAAAGAACAAAGTTCTAAATCATCCACAATCTAACCACTCTGAGATAACCAAGGTCACTATTTTGGACTATCTGACATTTTTATGTACATGTTGAAACATATACACACATATACATATATATACATATGTGCTTTTACAAGAAAGATCATGTTGTACTTATTTTCTGGTGACTTTTCTGGTGACTTTTTCTTCACTAAGTAACATATAGCAACCAACTTTTCATGTTGCCATATATTCTTCTCAATCACTAATTTAATTGTTGCATAATAGCCCATTATATGAGGGTGAGTCAAAAATTATCTGCACTCTGGTTATATTAAAACTTTTGTAAATTCTACAGCCAGAGTGTGGATAATTTTTCACTCACCCTCATACATATGTGTTCATTTGGCTAGTTCCCTACTTTTGGACTCATTCTTCCTGAAACTGCATTAATATCCACCAATTTGACTGCAGCTTGGCCTGGGAACCATTGAGTCTCTTGGCTTACTTCTATTAGTCATACTCTCTGCCTCCCCACCTGAGCCCACTCCTCCCTCACAGCACGCTCTGAGGTTTGTGTGAGGTGTATGTATTAAAGCTCAATGTACACTGCAGGTTACGGTCCCCAAGGGAGGGCTGATTGAACCTGCATATGAGGAGCCTTCAGGAGGCTAGAGCTAGCACCTGAGACAAAGGTGCCATGGAGTGGTGGTGGGAAATGACCCTGAGTCTGCTGTCCCTGGCCTCCCCCTCCAAAGGAGCCCCAGAAACCAACCCTAGAGAACAAGGACATGGGATTGGGCAGGCAAAGGTCGAGGTGCATCAGTTAGCCAGCACTCTCCACTGGGATGGTCCAGGATGTTCCCATGCCAGCCACACACATACACATGCACACACATGTACACACACACCTGCACACATACATACACAAGTCAGGACATGCTGAGAATAAGAAGTGCTTCAATGTCAATGTCAAAGTGAGATGTCCCCTTCTTCTGTGGCTGCTTGCAGACAGGGCCAAATGCAAGCAGCAGTGGTGACAGACTCTGTCAAGAAGTGGCCTTTGTTCTCATTTCAATAATCTCTGTTTATCTCCACAGAGGCTGTTAGTTTGGGGAGGAAACAAAGCACTCAGAATTAATACACATATAAAATAAAAATTAAATAAAGCTAAAAAACCTGGATTCAGATTGTCTGAGTTTGAATTCACAGCTCAGATCCTGCCAATTGTGTGGCCTTGGGGACATGGCTTAACATCACATGCATCCATCTGCTCACCTATAAATTAGTGATTGAATAATGTCTACCATAGAAGACAGTTTGAGGAAAATGAAATAATGTATGTTACGTGTTAACATATGTGCCAGGCACATAGTAAAGGCTTAGCAGGCATGAGCTTTTTTTATTATTATTATTACTATTATTATTATTATTATTATTACTATTATTGTTGCTAACAGACGTTAAGTGATATATCAGAGCCAGCTCCACAGGGAAAAACCTGGGCCTTGATAAATTCTAGCTCACTGGGGCCCGTAACAACTCCATTATCACAGCCATAAACCACCGGGGGCACCTTCAGCACAGTGGCTGATATAATGCTGTACTCTGGGAGACAGAGGCCAGCCCATAAATAAAGCAGACCAAGCTTCCAAGGCACGGTATTCAGACTCCTAAAATTTAGTGGTATGCTTTCTCATCACCACTTACACCACTTTCCCATCAGCAGGATCCAAGTTTTCGGCCACCACTCTCTGGTCTAATTAAGAAGGGAGGTGGTAAAGGATCATGGTGGGAGGGCATGAGTAGAAAGAGCAGAAGGGGAAGGGGCCTGGTGTATATATCTGTCTTGACGGACAGACCACAAGACAACTACTACCACAGCCTTTAAAAGGTTCAAACCAGTGTTGTTCATGTCCTCTGCATTTTGAAGCAAATAGAAACAGACCTAGGGCACAGCAGGCAGGATGCAGGGGAGACCTAGGGCACAACTTTGTGGCTAGAACAACTGTTAAAACAATAGCTTTAGGAGCCAAAGTTACTTTAGCATCCCTTTCCCTGGGGTATCATTTTTTAATTAATTTTTATTGGAGTATAGTTGCTTTACAATGTTGTGTTAGTTTCTACTGTACAGCAAAATGAATCAGCCACACACATACATCCCCTCCTTTTTGGACTTCCCTCCCATTTAGGTCACCACAGTGCATTAAGTAGAGTTCCCTGTGCTATACAGTATGTTCTCATTAGTAGTCTATTTTATACATAGTATTGATAGTGTATATGTGTCAATCCCAATCTCCCAGTTCCTCCCACGCACCCTGCATTCTCCCTTGTATCCATACATTTATTCTCTACGTCTGTGACTCTATTTCTGCTTTGCAAATAAGATCATCTATACCATTTTTCTAGATTCCACATATATGCATTAATATGCAATATTTTTCTCTCTCTGACTTACCTCACTCTGTATGACACTTGCTAGGTCCATCCACGTCTCCACAAATGATCCAATTTCATTCCTTTTAGTGGTTGATAATATTCCATTGTATATATGTGCCACATCTTCTTTATCCATTCATCTGTCAATGGACATAATTTAGGTTGCTTCTATGTCCTGGCTATTGTAAATAGTGCTGCTATGAACATTGCGATTCATGTGTTTTTTTCAATGATGGTTTTCTCAGGGTATATGCTCAGTAGTGGGATTGCTAGGTCATATGGTAGTTCTATTTTTAGTTTTTTAATGAATCTCCATACTGTTTTTCATAGGGGCTGTATCAATTTACATTCCCACCAACAGTTCAGGAGGATTCCCTTTCCTCACACCCTCTCCAGTATTTACTGTTTTTAGATTTTTTGATGATGGCCATTCTGACCTCTGTGAGGTGATACCTCATTGTAGTTTTGATTTGCATTGCTCTAATAGTGATGTTGAGCACCTTTTCATGTGTTTGATGGCCATCTGTAAGTCTCCTTTAGAGAAATGTCTATTTAAGTCTCCTGCCCATTTTTGGATTGGGTTGTTTGTTTTTTTGATATTGAGCTGCATGAGCTGCTTTGTATATTTTGGAGATTAATCCTTTGTCAGTTGTTTCATCAGCAAATATTTTCTCCCATTCTGAGAGTTGTCTTTTCATCCTGTTTATGGTTTTCTTTACTGTGCAAAGGCTTGTGAGTTTAATTAGGTCCCATGTCTTTATTTTTGTTTTTATTTTTATTACTCTAGGAAGTGGGTTATAAAAGATCTTGCTGTGATTTATGTCAAGGAGTGTTCCACCTATGTTTTCCTGTAAGAGTTTTATAGTGTCTGGCCTTATATTTAGGTCTTTAATCCATTTTGAGTTGATTTTTGTGTGTGGTGTTAGGGAGTGTTCTACTTTCATTCTTTTACGTGTAGCTGTCCAGCTTTCCCAGAACCAGAGGCTGTATATTCTCTATTGTATATTTTTTCCTCCTTTGTCATAGATTAGGTGACCATAGGTGAAGGGTTTATCTCTGGCCTTTTTATCCTGTTCCATTGATCTATATTTCTGTTTTTGTGCCAATACCATACTATCTTGATTACTGTAGCTTTGTAGTATAGTGTGAGGTCAGGGAGCCTGATTCCTCCAGCTCCGTTTTTCTTTCTCAAGATTGCTTTGGCTATTCAGGGTCTTTTGTGTTTCCATACAAATTGTAAATTTTTTTGTTCCAGTTTTGTGAAAAATGCCTTTGGTAATTTGATAGGGATTGCATTGAATCTGTAAATTTGCTTTGGGTAGTACAGTCATTTTCACAATGTTGATTCTTCCAATCCAAGAACATGATATATCTCTCCATCTGTTTGTGTCATCTTTGATTTCTTTCATCAGTGTCTTATAATTTTCTGCATACAGGTTTTTTGCCTCCTTAGGCAGATTTATTCCCAGGTATTTTATTCTTTTTGTTGCAATGGTGACTGGAATTGTTTCCTTAATTTCTTTTTCTGATCTTTCATTGTTAGTGTATAGGAATGCAAGAGATTTCTGTGTAATAATTTTGTATCCTGTGACTTTACTAAATCCATTGATTAACTCTAGCAGTTTTCTGGTGGGATTTTCTATGTATAGTACCATGTTGTCTGCAAATAGTGACAGTTTTACTTCTTTTCCAATTTGGATTCCTTTTATTTCTTTTTCTTCTCTGATTGCTGTGGCTAGGACTTCCAAAACTATGTTGAATAATAGTGTTGAGAGTAGACACCCTTTTCTTGTTCCTGATCTTAGAGGAAATGTTTTCAGATTTTCACCATTGAGAATAATGTTTGCTGTGGGTTTGTCGTATATAGCCTTTATTATGTTGAGGTAGGTTCCCTCTGTGTCCACTTTCTGGAGAGTTTTTATCATAAATCAGTGCTAAATTTTATTGAAAGCTTTTTCTACATCAATTCAGATGATCATACATTTTTTATTCTTTAATTTGTTAATATGGTGTGTCACGTTGATTGATTTGCATATATTGAAGAATTCTTGCATCCCTGGGATAAGTCCCACTTGATCATGGTGTATGATCCTTTTAATGTATTGTTGGATTCTGTTTGCTAGCTTTCTGTTGAGGATTTTTGCCTCTATGTTCATCAATGATATTGGTCTGTAATTTTCTTTCTTTTTTTGGAATATCTTTGTCTGGTTTTGGTATCAGGGTAATGGTGTCCTCATAGAATGAGTTTGGGAGTATTCCACCCTCTGAAATTTTTTTGGAAGAGTTTGAGAAGGCTAGGTATAAGCTCTTCTCTAAATGTTTGATAGAATTCTCCTGTGAAACCATCTGATCTTGGAATAGTCATCTTTATTTAACCAGACTCCCACTGTTTTTCTTGTACAAGTTCTGACTTAAGTGAACATTAAGATAATGCCACTGGTTCCAGTTGATGTAATATGCAAATTTGAGAACTTGTGTCCCCGTTACTCCAAAGGTGAAACAGGCATCACAAATTGTTTCCCAAAATGTTAATCTCAGGGCTGCAGGGTTGTCTCCTGCAGCTACTGCACCATCCTCAATCCCTGGCAGCTGACCACATTTGGCCAAACACAAGCTGTGTTTTCAGGAGGGAAGCACACACTCTCTGACTGCTGACCCACTGCACCCAGGATATCCCTGGGGTATCATTATAAAGAAAAGCAGATTTTTCCTCATTGGGTCAGGATAGGGGAGAAGAAGATGAGGTGGGGAAGAGAAGGCAGTGAACAAAACGTCATATGTGCAACCTCTACCTCTTCATCACATTCTCACTGTGCTTGATGATCAATTACATAACACTTTTATATGTGCTATAGTCAATCATGACATTAATTCCAAAACAAGATTTATTTCCTCGCCTGAGTTGAAAGTCCCATATTGACACATGTCTGCTACTTGGAGCCCTTCTTATAAATTAAGACCCTATAAGTCTTTCCAACAGGATGAGAGCAGGTGGTTTTTAGTAGCAGAGTCACACTCCAGCTGCATGGTTTGAAATTAAATTCCAGGGTGTGGCTTAATTGCAAGCAATTCACTTGCTCCAGGCTGATGACAGTCCCCCCACCCAACACTGCCCCCAGGTAAGGTGCTCTAGGAGGTGCTCCCCTTCCCACATCACTCCTTCCTGAGTAGAGATGTCCTTGGTAAGGCAGAAAAAGAGCCACTTTGCTAGGATAATAATGCCCCCAGGTTCTCCTATAAGAGGCTATTGATAATGGCAAAGCAAAAGTTTTTGGTCTTAGGGAGGTTTCACTCTGACAACTCAGCAGGACCTGGGGTACTTACGGGGAGGTCCTTCAGGATGGATCCAGGGCTCTGCAGAGAAATGAGAGCCTAGAAAAACCAAAAGCATCCGAGAGTGGGAAGCAGTCAGAGAGAGAAGAGCCTCCTGGACATCCAGCAAGGAGAGTTCAATGTGGACTGAGAGGTGATCAGATGAAGCACCCTCTGGACTCCATGTATTTTTCTTGGTCAGCTGCAGGTCAAACTTTCTTTCTGGCAATAGCTCATATCAGCACACTGCTACAGATGTCATGGGCATTACCAAGGGTTACATCCTGTTTAGATTCTGTTGGCCTTTCTCTGACAGCCCATTGAGAGCCCAAGAATAACAGCATGATAATAATAGTAACAGCAAACAGGCATTTCATGCCTATTGCATGTCACATGCTGGTCTAAGTGCTTTATACATATTTGATCATCTAATCATCTCAGTGGTCTTCTGAGGGGGCACAGCTATTATCCTCATTTCACCATGGGGGAAATGAGGAGCAGAGGGGTTAAGGAATTTGCCCAAGGCCACACAGCTAGACAGTGAGTGAAGTTTAAATTCAAACCCAGGCATTCTGGCTCCAAGAAAAGACCATGGGCCAGGATCAAAGCAGAGGACTAGAGCTTATGGCCATGTCAAGGAGTTTGGAACAAGGAGACAAAATAAAAAGGAGAGAAGGTCAGAGGCAAAAGTGAGGAATGAGGGAGAACTTGAGTGATTGCCTAGAATATTCTCAGGCATTCAGGACTTGTTTGGGAAGCATAAAGGAGTATGGGACATGGTGTGTGGATGATTCTACCTGGCTTGGTGGGCCAAGAGTAGCAGGTAAACTGTATAAGCATCACCCATTACATTACATTAGGGAGTGAGATACTGACTGACTGGTTCCCACCTCTCCACTCACTGCTCCTGCATGTGACCTTTTACCCTTCTCTGACCCTCTCACTATGGTGACTAGGAAGAGCCCATCAATTTATCCACAAAGATAAATTGAGAGCCTCCCGTGAGCTATGCACTGTCCTAGATGCTGGAGCATTCAGCAGTGAACAAGACAGAGCCCTGCCCTTAAAGTGCTTGTGCTCAAATAGGTCCAGGGAAATAAATTTTGAGCTAGAAAATGAATGAGTGAATGGGGAAAACACATCCAAAACACATTTCAAAGGGATGCTTTGAAAATAAAAGTCTAAATACACTCTGGAACAAAATAATTTTTCTACAGCCCTCCAGGCCAATCTGTAGGGAATATGAGTGTTAAGGAAACCAGTTTGATGATTTCAGGGAATTTTCTTGCATGTGGTACAATGTCATTTAAGATTTAGCTTAGACACCAATAAATTGTTCCAACAAATTCATCATAATCAGTCATTTGTATCAGCCTTCATGAATCCCATATTTTTTAACTGATAATATTTGAATGCACATTGCAAACTATGGTGCATCCCTCAAATGATATCTTAAAGTTCATGATAATTTTCAGTGACAGCATTTGTGTGAGCATTTCCTCACTTACATATTCAACAAGCAACCATTGACAACAACTGCTCTGTACTGGGCAATTGGCATGCAATGGTGAAGAAGACAAAGGCCTTGCCCTCAAGGATTCGTGGTAGACGGGGGACACAGATGAGAAGCAAACAATTACAATACAGCGTTTAACACAGAACTGGGTGGACGAGTACCCAATACTAAGGAGGACATGGAATTGAAAATAAGGAAGACTGCATAAAGCAAATTACATCTGAGCTGAGACCTGCAGGAGTCACAGGAGCAGACAATAAAATACCCAAACAAAACACACACTATCACTTCTGGAAACAATAAGCACTCCATATTCAAAAACCTAGGCTTGAATCCTAGCTGACCAGTTGGGTGTTGTTGGGGAAATTCCTTCATTTATCTCAGCTTTGCTTCCCAGTTTATGAGGTGAGCCTAGTAACATTTACTTTGCAGCCTCAGTTTAAAGATTACTTGTAAATTGCCTAGCACAGTGCCACAGTAAGTGCTTAATAAGTGAGAACCATTGTTTTTATGTTAGTGGGAAGTCGATAAACATTCCTTCCTTTCAACAGAGCAGGAGTAACACTGAGCTGACTGACAGGCGTGAGGCAGTGAGGGAAAAGAAGGTAAAAACATTGCCATATTTCCTCATTAAAACCTGACTTCACTTTGGAAAAGGAGAGATTTTTCCTCCCTCTTCTCCCACATACAGTGATTAACTAACTTATTCCAAAGTAGGAGAAATGCCACTTCCCCCTCCAATAAATAATAAACTAAAATTTCCCTACATGCTCCAGGCCACCCCCAGTCTCATCTTTGTGAGCCAGCAGGAAACCTCTCCTGAGTGCTGAGGGTGACTGTAATTGAATCATTTGGCATGAAATTGGGGAATGCATCATAATAAATCAGACCTACTCCTGCAACCTCAAAGAAGCAGGCACCTAAGGGACCCCAGGGCCAGATCTAGCTGGGAAGGCCCAGCTGCTGAGGCCACAGGAGGCTATGTGCACAACTGCACAGCTGGCAAAAAATGTACTTCTTGGCATTGCTAAAAGGAAGGATATTGAGAAGTCATCCCATCCATCCTCTGGCTCCAGGTAGCCCTGCATTAACCTGTTGGACACAGATAGAGCCTTCGTTGTATTCAAAATGCACTTAGGGAAAGAAGATTCCACTGGCAGCAAAATCAGATAGTAGGAAAGGCAGAGGCTCTGAGTCTGACAGTCTTGGGACCAAAGCTTTTTCCATCTCTTACTGGCTTTGTGTTCTTGGGCAAGTTACTCAACCCCACTGAACTTCTTTGTGAAGATGGGGATTACAAGAACACTACTGTATTAGTGTGCTACTGCTGCTATAACAAAATGCCACAAATTTAGTGGCTTAAAATAACACAGATTTACTTTCTCACAGTTCTGGAGGTCAGAAGTCTAAACTTGGATTCACTAGGCTAAAGTCAAGGTGTCAGCAGGTCTGGTTTCTTCTGGAGATTCTGAGGGGAAGATCCATTTCCTTGCTTTTTTCAGCTTTTAGTAGCTGCTCATATTCCTTGGCTCATGGCCCCTTCCACCACCATCAAAGTATATCACTCCAATCTTGGCTTTATCCCATAGCCTTCTCCTCTGACTCTGACCCTCATGTCTCCCTCTTATAGGGACCCTTGTGATTACATCAGGCCCACCTAGATAATCTAGGATAGATATCCATCTCAAAATTCTTAGCTTAATCACATCACAAAGTCTCTTTTACCATATAAAATTACATTCAAATGTTTTGGGGATTAGGAGGTGGGCATATTTGGGAGGCCATTCTTCTACCTACCATGACTACCAAAGGACAAAAGAAGAAATCTATGTAAAGCACCTAACCTGGTGCCTGGAACCTACTAGGCCTTCAACCTTCCACTCTTTCTCTTCCCCACTTCCCACAGGACACTTGTGCTCAGAGGGGACCATCACATAGCATGCCCTCCTGGTACAAATGGCACATTCTGGCTCCAAGGAAGACTCTTTGGCCCACCTGGAAGCTGCAAACTTTCACAGTAATACTCTGACTATTCCTGGCCCTGGATCAGTCACCTCTGGCCAGCAGAGACCATTCTTCTGGTCAGGGGTTGTTTGCTTGCAAGGAAGAGGAACTCACTCAAAGTAGATGGAGGCATTATAGGACAACCAGCAGTCAAACATCTAGGAAACTGGGCCCTGGTAGACTGAGGAAACTCCCAAAACTCTCCTAGACAATGTACTCCCACATTTCTACTTATCTCCACTCACGTTCTCCAAAGACCAGCTTTTGGGCAAGGCTCCAGAGTCTCCTCCCATACCTTCAGCTTGCCCGCAGGGCTGGCTGGCCTTGGCTCCAACTCTGGCTCCAACATTGTGTTGACCTTTCCTTGCCCAATACCAACTCACCCAGCCAGGCTTTTATTCAATTTAGCAGTAGAAATAATAGATTGGCTTGATGCATCATAGATCCCTGTCATAGTCAATTAGAGCTGCTATAGCAAGTACCATAGGCTGGGTGGCTTATAAAATCAGGACTTTACTTCTCACAGTTCTAGAAGCTGGAAGTCCAAGATCAAGATGCCAGCATGCTTGGATTCTGGTGATACCCCTCTTCTATGTTGTAGACTGCTGACTACTCATTGTGTCCTCACATGGTGGAGAGAGAAAGAGGAAGCAAGCTCTCTTGTGACACTTATATGAGCAATAATCCCATTCATTAGGGCTCCATCCTTATGACCTCATCTAATCCTGATTATCTTCCAAAGGCTCTACCTCCTGGTACCATCACGTTATGGGGTAGGGTTTCAACATATGAATGGGGGGCAGGGGCACAAATACTTGTTCTGTAACAGTCTCCCAGAGCTAGGTATCCAACCTTGGATCAATCAACTGTGTGTGGCTAAGGGGCTAAGATCACATAGCACAGGCATAGGTTCTTAGAGGTCCATACCTGGGGGGAAAGAACATTTACCAAAAAAGGCAACTTGGGCTGGACACTCACTCTGAAACATATATACTTGATGACCATCTATCTCTAAAAGGGATATAGAGCTCTTCTAAAATTCAAAAGTAATCATTAATTTTAGTAGTGCTTAAAATACCCAAGAATGATTAATAATAAACTACCTAGGCATTAAGAATGAGAACTACATGAATTGCTGATCACAAATTCCCACTTCCTTGCACTACAGCTTCCAGCCTAATATAGTAAAGACACCAGCAGGGCCTAGGAT
Organism: Hippopotamus amphibius kiboko; assembly: GCF_030028045.1. Taxonomy (NCBI): domain Eukaryota; kingdom Metazoa; phylum Chordata; class Mammalia; order Artiodactyla; family Hippopotamidae; genus Hippopotamus; species Hippopotamus amphibius. The sequence goes on from NC_080202.1 coordinate 34,610,341, forward strand.
CTAATGCAAAGCTGTCCCTTTCCTCTAGGTGTCTGTGGAGCTCAGAACATGAATGAGAGCAGCTGAGCTTAGGACTTTAAGAATGTCCTTCTATGCTCTTAGACCTAAGACACTCATTGTCCAGCAAGGCAAGTAGCCTAAGCCCCACTGTCTGAGATTTCAATGATTAATGAAAATTCTCCCACTTAGGGAAATATGAAGTTGAGTACTGACCTCAAAAAGTCAAGAATTAAAAGCAGGCAGAACAGCCATTAAAGAAGAAAAATAAATAAAAGGAATCCAAATTGGAAAAAAGTAAAACTGTCACTGTTCACAGATGACATGATAATATACATAGAAAACCCTAAAGACGCTACCACAAAACTACCAGAGCTCATCAATGAATTCAGTAAAGCTGTAGGGTACAAAATTTAATATACAGAAATCTACTGCATTTCTATGCACTAACAAACTATCAGAAAAAGAAATTAAGGAAACAATCCCATTTACCATTGCATTAAAAAGAATAAAATACCTAGGAATAAACCTACCTAATGAGGCAAAAGGCCTGTACTCCAAAAACTATAAGACACTGATAAAAGAAATCGAAGATGACACAAACAGATGGAAAAATATATGGTGTTCTTGGATTGGAAGAATCAGTATTGTTGAGATGACTATAGTACTCAAGGCAATCTATAGATTCAATGTAATCCCTATCAAAATACCAAAGACATTTTTCACAGAACTGGAACAAAAAATTTTTTTAATTTGTATGGATACACAAAAGACCCTAAATAGCCAAAACAATCTTGAGAAAGAAGAATAGAGCTGGAGGAATCATGCTCCCTAACTTCAGACTATACTACAGAGCTACAGTAATCAAACCACTGTGGTATTGGCAAAAACACAGACACACAGATCAATGGAACAGAATAGAGAGCCCAGAAATAAACCCACAAAATTATAGTCAATTAATCTATGAAAAAGAAGTCAAGAATATACAATGGAAGAAAGACAGTCTCTTCAGAAAGTGGTGCTGGTGAAACTAGACAGCTACATGTAAAAGAATGAAATTAAAACATTCTCTAACACCATATACAAAAATAAACTCAAAATAGATTAAAGACCTAAATGTAAGTTCAGATACTATAAAACTCCTAGGGGAAAACATAGGCAGAACACTCTTTGGAATAAATTGCAATAATATTTTTTGGATCCATCTCCTAGAGTAATGGAAATAAAAATAAACAAATGGGACCTAATTAAACTTAAAAGCTTTAGTGCAGCAAAGGAAACCATAAACAAAACAAAAAGACAATCTACAGAATGGGATAAAACACTTGCAGACAATGTGACCAACAAGAGATTAATTTCCGAAATATACAAACAGTTCATACAGCTCAATGTCAGAAGAAAAAAAAAAGCAAACACACAACCCAATCCAAAAATGGGCAAGAGACCTAAATAAACATTTCTCCAAAGAAGACATACAGATGGCCAACAGGTACCTGAAAAGATGCTTGACATCACTAATTATTAGAGAAATGCAAATACAATGATGTACCACCTCACACTGGTCAGAATGCCCATCATTAAAAAGTCTAAAGATAATAAATGCTGGAGAAAGTGCAGAGAAAAGGGAACCCTTCTACACTATTTTTGGGAATATAAATTGGTATAGCCACTATGGAGAAAAGGATAGAGGTTCCTTAAAATAACCAAAAATAGAGTTACCATATAATCCTGCAATCCCACTCCTGGGTATATATCTGGAAAAGATGAAAACTATAATTCAAAAAGATACATGCACCCCAATGTTCATTGCAGCATTACTTACAACAGCCAAGATACTGAAGCAACTTAAATATCCATCAAGAGATGAATGGATAAAGAAGATGTGGTGTATATACACAGTGGAATATTACTCAGCCATAAAAAAGAATGAAATAATGTCATTTGCAGAAACATGGATGAACCTAGAGATTATCATACTAAGTGAAATAAGTCAGACAGAGAAAGACAAATATTACATATCACTTATATGTGGAATCTTTTAAAAAAAAAAAAGGTACAAATGAACTTATTTACAAAACAGAAATAGACTCACAGACATAGAAAACAAAGTTATGGTTACCAAAGGGGAAGGGGTAGGGGATAAACTAGGAGTTTGGGATTAACAGATACACTTTTATATACAATTATATGTAAAATAGATAAAACAAGAACCTACTGTATAGCACAGGGAATTGTATTCAATATCTTGGAAATGAGTCTGAAAATGAATATATATATATATATATATATTCCAAATTACTTTGCTATACACTTGAAACTAACACAACACTGTAAATCAACTATACTTCAATAAAAAGTTGTTTATTTTGAAAAAAGTAAAAATAAAAGGCATGCAGAAAAAGAGAGAGATTCTGATCAGTGAAGGACTCCAGCCACACCCAGAATCCTGGGGGATAGAATCACCATGCCCAGGGAATATCAGTGGTATCATTTGTCACTAAGAACTTGTGGGCTTCATGACCCCATGGCTGTTCTCTCGAAATAGAGGTAGGGACATCAGTGTGTAGGTAAGCCCCCCCCCATCCTCCCAGCCCATGGAAAGGTAGCTAAATAAATGTGAGCTTCCTCCCATCTGGCCCCCTCTAGACCTGTTTCAAACACACTGGAGAAACAGAGGTAGTTAGGAGACCCTTGATTGGAACAAAGGGACTCCTTCCCATCAGGGAGGAAAGAGGGGACCCCTCTAGGCCAGAGTTGACAGGGTTCTGCCTCTGTGCTGAGCCCAGCATTACAGAACACAGAGGCAATGAGAGTAGGATGCATGCTGCATATGTTTATCGGGCTGTTTCCAATTTGTGTCTGAAATCAAACAGCCAAGGATCTGAATGCCTTGAATTTTAATCTGTCCCTTAAGGGCAGTCACAGGTTATGAATACAGAGAACAAGTTCTGGGTACAGTGAGCCAGCTATGTACACACATTTATCCCTTGTGTTTCCCTTTGCCAAGGCCACAGCATAGAGGTCCTCCTGGTCTTATTTTAGCCAGAATCTTGTGGGAAGGAAGGAAGGAAGGAAGGAAGGAAGGAAGGAAGGAAGGAAGGAAGGAGGGAAGGAGGGAAGGAAGGAAGGAAGGAGAGACATTTTTATTTCCATCCAATAAAGACCATCTGATCATGCTCTGGAGACAGCAAGATAGCTGATGAAACCTCATTTCCTCTCTGGAACGGTTATCTACTCTAACATCTCAGTCCCCAGGTGACCAAGTTAGGAAAGGACTTTATCACTGGAGCTTGGGCACCACGAAAGTGGATTCTCCATTTCTAAAAAGTCTTCTTCATGGTGACAAAAAGAAACCAAATGTTTGTTCTATGAGGTCTCAAAATTGAAATGGAAGTTAAAATAAATACCAAAAAAATATCATTAGAACTTTGTGAGTCACCATTGATTTTAGATATTTTGAATTTATATATTACTTTTATGTTGCCTTATGTTATGCATTTCAATATATTTGGCCATGCTCTGCATTCTCAAAAGTTATATGCTGTCTATAAATATGAGAGAGAGAGAGTTCTAAATTATGAGAGGGGGCAAAAGACATATTTTCTGAGTAGGAAAAGATGATACCACAAGCAGCTCCTGATGTTCCCTATAAATCAAAGCACCTGACACTCAACTTGGTCATGGGGAGATCTGACTCTCAGCCACGTCTAAGTCTACATAATTGGCAAGTGTATAATGAATGACTGACTGGGATTTATTTCTATTTTACTTGAAAATATGAAATGAGAAAGGAATTGAGATAAGTTTTTTCAAGGCAAATTGGTTTCATTTTGCAGAATCAAAGGCTGGTACTACTTTCTTTTCCCATTTCAGATGCTATTCAAGATGTCTGCCTAAATCTAATCAAAGGCTTCTTCTCTTGCATACATCAGTGTTTCTGAAATTATGGGTGATCAACCACCAGCAAACTCAAAAAATATGAAATTGTGTTACTGTTGTTTTTTTAACTTAGGATCTGCTTTGGTAAATGGGCTAAACTATTAAGTGAGCCAACAAATTTCATGTCAATTATACTTCCTCTGGACTGGCAAAGAAAAAAAAAAGACTCAACTTTCTCTACAGGGAAATCTTCGGCCATGAGACATTTATGCAAACACAATTGAAGAAAAGAACACCAATTTGCACAGAGACATTTGTCCTTGTACCTCTCCCACTTTAAATCAGCCTCAATGCTAAATGGGCCCCTGCAGTTCATTGATTTCTCTGTTGCCTTCGAGGACAAAATTTCCTAGAATTGGGGCTACTAGGAGATTTAACTCTGCAAAGTATATTGAGAAAGTTGAGAATGGTAGATATTCTCCCAGGGGATGGCCAGGAGGGCATTTTTCTGGAGCCAGGAGGTAATCTCAGTGGAAAATTAAGGCAAACTGAGAGCTATACCCAGAAGCCCAAAATTCTAAAGATATATTTGACCTGCTCTTTGCTCTGCCTCTAATGCTCTCCTTTAGCCTCTCCCTATTTTTTTCAGCTGGAAGAAATGCCCATCTTTTGAGGCCCAGCCACAGTGGCCCCTCTCTCTAAAGCCTTGTTGGCCTTTTTGGCCAGATGATGATAATCTCAGAAGAGAAGAGTTTTTCTCATGAGGATGCATGAGTAATAATCTGAAAATGCAATGATGACCAAGAAGAAAGCCAGTAATTGCTCTACACCCATTGAACAGGACCACTAGGGTTCATTCACCATCAACCATTTGACTGCATGCACCCAGGGGCAAGGACTGTATTCCCAGGACCTCCCATAGAGCTGGGGACATAATCATAATCAGCTCTCAGAAAACTGTTGAGACATCTGACAGGAGCCCAGTCTCCTCAGGACCCACTGGGGCTTTGGCTTCTGTAACATGCAGGGCTGAGTCCATGCTGATGGCCTGGGCTTCAGGACAACCCAGGGCCAAGTCCACAGGACCTGCTGGGGCCTCAGCTTTGGGAACAGTTCTCTCTGAAAGGAGCCCGGTCTCCTCAGAACCTACCAGAAGGTGGTGCCACTGAAGGAAAAGGTAATCCACAGGACCCAAGATGTGGTAGCTACTAATATACTCCTCCCACAGTGCCTTTAATACCACATAGACTCCTACAAGGGAAATAAGAATCACAAGTTGAAGTTGAGCTTGGTCTGGTCTCAGATTTACCTGATGGTCACCACAGTTCCTATAGAGCCCACAAATTTCTCCTTGAAGGAAAGGTTCTGGGAAAATCAGAGAAATAAAGAATGCAGCTGATTCCTACCTTGTGCTTATGCCCAAGAGGGTGATGAGATATATACATCTCTTTGTGTGATTTTGACTGCTTAGTGTTGCTTTTACCACCTGTTGGAGTTTTGTCTGTTCTTTTCCTTTCTTCCTTTTTTTTCCTTTTCTATTCTTCTTCCTCCTTTTTCTCCACACTGTGCAGCTTCCAGGGTCTTTGTGCCCTGGCCAGGGGTCAGACCTGGACCTCCGAGGCAAGAGAGCTGGGTCCAGGACATTGGACCACGAGAGAACTCCTGACCCCATGGAATATTAATCAGCAAGAGCTCTTCCAGAGATCTCATTCTCAACACTAAGATCCAACTCCACCCAAAGTTCAGCAAGTTCCAGTGCTGGATACCTCAAGCCAAACAACTAGCAAGAGAGGAACATAACCCTACCCATTAGCAGACAGAATGCCTATAGTCATACTAAGCTCACAGATACACCAAAACACACCAACAGATGTGGCCCTGCACATCAGAAGGCTAAGATACAGCTTCACACACAAGAATACAGGCACCAGCCCCCCCACCACCACCACCAGGAAGCCTATACAAGCCACTGAACCAACCTCCCCACTGGGGATAGAAAACAGAGTTAAGAAGAACTACAACACTGAAGCCCGAGGAAAGAAGACCCAAACACAGTAAGTTAAACAAAATTAGAAAGCAGAGGAAGATGCAGCAGATGAAGGAACAAGGTAAAAACCCACAAGACCAAACAAATGAAGAAGAGAGAGGCAGTCTACCTGAAAGAGAATTCAGGATAATGATTGTAAAGATGATCCATCTCAGAAATAATATGCAGGCACAGATGGAGCAAATGAAAGAAATGTTTAGGGCTTCCTAGGTGGCGCAGTGGTTAAGAATCTGCCTGCCAATGCAGAGGTCACGGGTTCTATCCCAGCTCCAGGAAGATCCCACATGTCACGAAGCAACTAAGCCCGTGTGCAAAAAAAAAAAAAAGAAAGAAAGAAAGAAATGTTTAACAAGGAGCTAGAAGAACTAAAGAGCAAACAAACATTGATGAACAACACAATAACTGAAATTTAAAATAATCTAGAAGGAATACAGAGCAGAATAATAGATAAGTGACCTGGAAGATAGAATGGTGAAAATAACTGACACAGAGCAGAAGAAAGAAAAAAGAATGAAAAGAAATGAGGACAGTCTCAGAGACCTATGAGACAACAATAAACACACCAACATTTGAATTAGAGGGGTCCCAGAAGAAGGAAAGAAAGAGAAAGGGTCTGAGAAAATATTTGAAGAGATTATGGTGGAAATTTTCCCTAACGTGGGAAAAGAAATAGGCAATCAAGTCCAGGAAGTGCAGAGAGTACCATATAGGATAAACACAAGGAGAAACACACCAAGACACATATTAATCAAACTGTCAAAAATTAAATGTAAAGAAAAAATATTAAAGGCAGTGAGGGAAAAGCAACAAATAACATACAAGGGAACTTCCATAAGGTTAACAGCTGATCTTTCAGCAGAAACTCTACAGACCAGAAGGGAGTGGCAGGATATATTTAAAGTGATGAAAGGGAAAAACCTACAACCAAGATTACTGCACCCAGCAAGGATCTCATTCAGATTTGAAGGAGAAATTAAAAGCTTTATAGACAAGCTAAGAGAATTCAGCACCACCAGACCAGCTTCACAACAAATGCTAAAGGAACTTCTCTAGGCAGGAAACACAATGGAAGGAAAAGACTTACAAAAACAAGCCCAAAACATTAAGAAAATGCTAATAGGAACATACATATTGAAAATTACCTTAAATGTGAATGCATTAAATGCTCCTACCAAGAGACAAAGAATGGCTGAATGGATACAAAAGCAAGATCCATTTATATGCTGTCTATAAGAGACAGACCTCAGAACTTGGGACACATACAGACTGAGAGTGAGGGGACAGAAAAAAAATATTCCATGCAAATGGAAATCAAAAGAAAACTGGGGTAGCAATACACATATCAGACAAAGTACACTTTAAAATAAAGGCTATTACAAGAGACAAGGAAGCACACTACATAATGATCAAGAGATAAATCCAAGAAGAAGATATAACAATTGTAAATACCAGTGCTCCCAACATAGGAGCACCCCAAAATATAAGGCAAATGCTAACAGCCATAAAAGGGGAAACTAATAGTAACACAATAATAATAGGGGATTTTAACACCCCACTTACACCAATGGACAGATCATCCAGACAGAAATTAAATAAAGACAAGTTCTAAGTGACATATTAGATGAGATAGACTTAATTGATATTTATAGGACTTTCCATCCAAAAACAACAGAATACACTTTCTTCTCAAGTGCACATGGAACATTCTCCAGGATAGATCACATCTTGGGTCACAAATTAAGCCTCAATAAATTTAAGAAGATAGAAATTTTATCAAGCATATTTTCTGACCACAATGCTATGATCCCAGATATCAATTACAGGAAGAAAACTGTAAGAAGTACGAACACATGGAGGCTAAAAAACAAGCTACTAAGTAACCAAGAGATCACTGAAGAAATCAAAGATGAAATTAAAAAAATTCCTACAAATAAATGACAATGAAAACATGACAACCCAAAACCTATGGGATGCAGCAAAAGCAGTTCTAAGAGGGAAGTTTATAGCAATACAATCCTACCTCAAGAAACAAGAAAAATCTCCAATAAACAACCTAACCCTATATCTAAAACAATTAGAGAAAGAAGAACAAAAAAATCCCAAAGTTAGCAGAAGGACAGAAATTGTAAAGATCAGATCAGAAATAAATGAAAGAAACAATACAAAAGATCAATAAAACTAAAAGCTGGTTCTTTGAGCAGATAAACAAAATTGATAAACGATGAGCCAGACTCATCAGGAAAAAAAGGAAAAAGACTCAAATGAATAAAATCATAAATGAAAAAGAAGTAACAACTGACACTGCAGACATACAAAAGACCATGAGAGACTACTACAAACAACTATATGCCAATAAAATGGACAACCTGGAAGAAATGGATAAATTCTTAGAAAAGTACAACCTCTTCCAAGACTTAACCAGGAAGAAATAGAAAATATGAACAGAACAATCACAAACAATGAAATTGAAATTGTGATTAAAACTCTTCCAACAAACAAAAGCCCAGGGCCACATGGCTTCACAGGCAAATTCTATGAAATACTTAGAGAAGAGCTAACACCCATCCTTTTCAAACTCTTCCAAAATATAGCAGAAGGAGGAACACTGCCAAACTCATTCTATGAGAACACCATCATCCAGATCGAAAACCAGGCAAAGAGGACACAGGAAAAAAAAAAAAAAGAAAAAGAAAGAAAATTAGAGGCCAATATCACTAATGGACATAGATGCAAAAATTCTCAACAAAATACTAGCAGACAGAATCCAACAGAACATTAAAAAGATCATACACTATGACTGAGTGGAGTTTATCCCAGGAATGCAAGGATTCTTTGATACATGCAAATCAATCAATGTGATACATCATATTAACAAATTGAAGGATAAAAATTATATGATCACCTCAATAGATGCAGAAAAAGCTTTTGACAAAATTCAACACCCATTTATGATAAAAACTCTCCAGAGAGTGGGCATAGAGGGAACCTACCTCAACATAATAAAGGCCATATATGACAAACCCACAGCCAACATCATCCTCAATGCTGAAAAAACTGAAAGCATTTCCTCTAAGATCAGGAACAAGACAAGAGTGCCCACTCTCACCACCATTATTCAACATAGTTTTGGAAGTTTTAGTCACAGCAATCAGAAAGGAAAAAGATATAAAAAGATCCAAATTGGAAAAGAAGAAGTAAAAATGTCACTGTTTGCAGATGACATGATACTATATATAGAAAACCCTAAAGATGCTACCAGAAAACTACTCGAGCTAATCGATGAATTTAGTAAAGTTGCAGGATACAAAATTAACACACAGAAATCTCTTGCATTCCCATACACCAACAATGAAAGATCAGAAAGAGAAATTAAGGAAACAATCCCATTCACCATTGCAACAAAAAGAATAAAACACCTAGGAATAAACCTAATCAACGAGGTAAAAGGCCTGTACTCAGAAAACTATAAGACACTAATGAAAGAAATCAAAGATGACACAAAGACATGGAGGGACATACCATGTTCCTGGATTGGAAGAATCAACATTGTGAAAATGACTGTATTACCAAAAGCAATTTACAGATTCAATGCAATCTCAATCAAATTACCAATGGCATTTTTCACAGAACTAGAACAAGACATTTTACGATTTGTATGGAAACACAAAAGACCCCGAATAGCCAAAGCAATCTTGAGAAGGAAAGACTGAGTTGGTGGAATGAGGCTTCCTGACTACTAGGCTACAGTGACCAAGACAGTATGGTACTGGCACAAAAACAGAAATATAGATCAATGGAACAGGATAGAAAGCCCAGACATAAATTACGGTCAATTAATCTATGACAAAGGAGGCAAGGATATACAATGGAGAAAAGGCGGCCTCTTCAAAAAGTGGTGCTGGGAAAACTGGACAGCTGCATGTAAAAGAATGAAATTAGAACACTTCCTAACACCATACACAAAAATAAACTCAAAATTGATAAAAGACCTAAGTGTAAGGCCAGACAATATCAAACTCCTAGAGGAAAACATAGCAAGAACACTCTTCATCATAAATAACAGCAAGATCTTTTTTGATCCACCCCCTAGAATAATGGAAAAAAAAACAAAAATAAATAAGTGGGACCTAATGAAACTTCAAAGCTCCTGCACAGCAAAGGAAACTATAAGCAAGATGAAAAGACAACCCTCAGAATGGGAGAAAATATTTGCCAACGAATCAACAGACAAAGGATTAATCTCTGAAATATATAAAGAGTTCATCCAGCTCAATATCAAAAAAATAAACAACCCAAACAAAAAATGGGCAGAAGACCTAAATAGGCATTTCTCCAAAGAAGACATATGGATGGCCAAAAGGCACATGAAAAGCTGCTCAACATCACTAATTATTAGAGAAATGCAAATCAAAACAACAATGAGGTATCACCTCACACCGCTTAGAATGGACATCATAAGAAAATCTACAAACAGTAAATGCTGGAGAGGGTGTGGAGAAAAAGGAACGCTCTTGCATTGCTGGTGGGAATGTAAATTAATACAGCCACTATGGAGGTTCCTTAAAAAACTAAAAATAGAACTACCATATGACCCAGCAATCCCACTCCTGGGCATATACCCAGAGAAACCCATAATTCAAAATACACATGCACTCCAATGTTCATTGCAGCACTATTTACAATACCCAGGACATGGAAACAACCTAAATGTCCATCAACAGATGAATGGTTAAAGAAGATGTGCTGCATACACACAATGGAATATAACTCAGCTGTAAAAAGCAATGAAAGTGGGACATTTTTAGAGACATGGATGGACCTAGAGACTGTCATACAGAGTGAAGTGAGTCAGAAAAAAAAAAACAAATATCGTATATTAACACATATATGTGGACTACAGAAAAATGGTACAAATCAACTGGTTTGCAAGGCAGAAACAGAGACACAGATGTAGAGAACAAACATATGGACAACAAGTGGGGAAAGCGCGGAGGGTTGGGGGGGACGAATGGGAGATTTGGATACCAAATTGTACACTTTAAATACATGCAGTTTATTGTAAAAAATAAAAAAATAAAAAGTTTAAAAAAAGAAAACTATGAGTTAATCACAGAATTTGGCAAAGTTGCAGGATACAAAATTAATGTACAAAATCTCTTGCATTTCTGTATACCAACAATGAAAAATCAGAAAGAGAAACTAAGGAAACACTCTCATTTACCATTGCAACAAAAAGAATAAAATATCTGGGAATAAACCTGCCTAAGGAGGTAAAAAGACATGTATGCAGAAAATTATGAGACACTGATGAGAGAAATCAAAGACGACACAAACAGATGGAGAGATATATCATGTTCCTGGATTGGAAGAATCAACATTGTGAAAATGACTGTACTACCCAAAGCAATCTACAGATTCAATGCAATCCCTATCAAATTACCAATGGCATTTTTCACAGAACTAGAGCAAGAAATCTTACGATTTGTATGGAAACGCAAAAGACCCCGAATAGCCAAAGCAATCTTGAGAAGCAAAAATGGAGTTGGTGGAATCAGGCTTCCTGACTTCAAACTATACTACAAGGCCATAGTGATCAAGACAGTATGGTACTGGCACAAAAACAGAAAGGAAGATCAATGGAATAGAATAGAGAACTCAGAAGTAAGCCCAAACACATATGGGCACCTTATCTTTGACAAAGGAGGCACGAATGTACAATGGAAAAAAGACAGCCTCTTCAATAAGTGGTGCTGGGAAAATTGGACAGCAGCATGTAAAAGAATGAAATTAGAACACTTCCTAACACCATACACAAAAATAAACTCCAAATGGATTAAAGACCTATATGTAAGGCCAGACACTATCAAACTCCTAGAGGAAAACATAGGCAGAACACTCTTTGACATACATCAAAGCAACATCCTTTTTGACCCACCTCCTAGAATCATGGAAATAAAATCAAGAATAAACGAATGGGACCTCATGAAACTTAAAAGCTTTTGCACAGCAAAAGAAACCATAAACAAGACTAAAAGGCAACCCTCAGAATGGGAAAAAATAATTGCCTATGAAACAACGGACAAAGGATTAACCTCCAAAATATACAAGCAGCTCATGCAGCTTCATACCAAAAAAGCAAATAACCCAATCCACAAATGGGCAGAAGACCTAAATAGACATTTCTCCAAAGAAGACATACAGATGGCCAACAAACACATGAAAAGATGCTCAACATCACTCATCATCAGAGAAATGCAAGTCAAAGCCACAATGAGGTATCACCTCACACCAATCAGAATGGCCATCATCACAAAGTCTGGAAACAACAAATATTGGAGAGGGTGTGGAGAAAAGGGAACTCTCCTGCACTGTTGGTGGGACTGTAAGTTGGTACAGCCACTATGGAAAACAATTTGGAAGTTCCTTAAAAAACTACAAATAGAACTACCATATGATCCAGTCATCCCACTCCTGGGCATATACCCAAAGAAAACCATAATCCCAAAAGAAACTTGTACCATAATGTTTATTGCAGCACTCTTTACAATAGCCAGGACATGGAAGCAACCTAAATGCCCATCAACAAATGAATGGATACAGAAGATGTGGCATATATATACAATGGAATATTACTCAGCTATAAAAAGGGATGAGATGGAGCTATATGTAATGAGGTGGATAGAACTACAATCTGTCATACAGAGTGAAGTAAGTCAGAAAGAGAAAGACAAATATTGTATGCTAACTCACATATACGGAATCTAAAAATGGTACTGATGAACTCAGTGACAAGAACAGGGAAGCAGATACAGAGAATGGACTGGAGAACTCGAGGTATGGGAGGGGGTGGGGGGTGAAGGGGAAACTGAGAAGAAGCGGGAGAGTAGTACAGACATATATATACTACCAACTGTAAAATAGTCAGTGGGAAGTTGTTGTATAACAAAGGGAGTCCAACTCGAGGATGGAAGATGCCTTAGAGGACTGGGGCAGGGAGGGTGGGGGGGAATCGAGGGGGGGCGTCAAGGAAGGGAGGGAATATGGGGATATGTGTATAAAAACAGTTGATTGAACCTGGTGTACCCCCAAAAAAAATAAAATAAAATAATAATAAAAAAAAAAAAAAAGAATGAAATTAGAACACTTCCTAACACCATACACAAAAATAAACTCCAAATGGATTAAAGACCTATATGTAAGGCCAGACACTATAAAACTCCTAGAGGAAAACATAGGCAGAACACTCTATGACATCCATCAAAGCAAGATCCTTTTTGACCCACCTCCTAGAATCATGGAAATAAAATCAAGAATAAATGAATGGGACCTCATGAAACTTAAAAGCTTTTGCACAGCAAAAGAAACCATTAACAAGACTAGAAGGCAACCCTCAGAATGGGAAAAAATAGTTCCCTATGAAACAACAGACAAAGGATTAACCTCCAAAATACACAAGCAGCTCATGCAGCTTCATACCAAAAAAGCAAATAACCCAATCCACAAATGGGCAGAAGACCTAAATAGACATTTCTCCAAAGAAGATACACAGATGGCCAACAAACACATGAAAAGATGCTCAACATCACTCATCATCAGAGAAATGCAAGTCAAAGCCACAATGAGGTATCACCTCACACCAGTCAGAATGGCCATCATCAAAAAATCTAGAAACAATAAATGTTGGAGAGGGTACAGAGAAAAGGGAACCCTCCTGCACCTTTGGTGGGAATGTAAGTTGGTACAGCCACTATGGAAAACAATTTGGAGGTTCCTTAAAAAACTACAAATAGAACTACCATATGATCCAGTAATCCCACTACTGGACATCTACCCAAAGAAAACCATAATCCCAAAAGAAACATGTACCATAATGTTTATTGCAGCACTCTTTACAATAGCCAGGCCATGGAAGCAACCTAAATGCCCATCAACAAATGAATGGATACAGAAGATGTGGCATATATATACAATGGAATATTACTCAGCTATAAAAAGGAATGAGCTGGAACTAAATGTAATGAGGTGGATAGACCTAGAGTGTGTCATACAGAGTGAAGTAAGTCAGAAAGAGAAAGACAAATATCGTATGCTAACTCATATATACAGAATCTAAAAATGGTACTGATGAACTCAGTGACAAGACAAGAACAAGGACACAAGGCAGAGAATGGACTGGAGAACTCAAGGTTTGGTGGGGGCGGAGGGTGAAGGGGAAGCTAAGATGAAGTGAGAGAGTAGCACAGACATATATATAGTACCAATTGTAAAATAGATAGCCAGTGGGAATTTGCTGTATAACAAAGGGAGTTCAACTCAAGGATGGATTATGCCTTAGAGGACTGGGACGGGGAGGGTGGAGGGGAGTCGAGGGAGGGAGGGAATACGGGGATATGTGTATAAAAACAGATGATTGAACTTGGTGTACCCCCAAAAAAATAATAAATAAATAAATAAAATGAAATTTAAAAAAAGAAATCAAAGACAACACAAACAGGTGAAGAGATATATTATGTTCTTGGATTGGAAGAATCAACATTGTCAAAATGACTGTACTACCCAAAGCAATCTACAGATTCAATGTAATCCCTATCAAATTACCAATGGCATTTTTCACAGAACTAGAACAAGAAATTTTACCATTTATATGGAGAAACAAAAGCCCCTGAATAGCGAAAGCAATCTTTAGAAGGAAAGACAGAGCTGGAGGAATCAGGCTCCCTGACTTCAAACTAGGATACAAAGTTACAGTAATCAACACAATATGACACTGGCACAAAAACAGAAATATAGATCAATGGAACAGGATAGAAAGCCCAGCGATAAACCCACGTACATATGGTCACCTTATCTTTGACAAAGGAGGCAAGAATATACAATGAAGAAAAGACAGCCTCTTCAATAAGTGGTGCTGAGAAAACTGGACAGCTACTTGTAAAAGAATGAAATTAGAACATTCCCTAACACCATACACAAAAATAAACTCAAAATAGATCAAAGATGTAAATGTAAGGCCTGACACTATGCAACTCTTAGAGGAAAACATAGGCAGAACACTCTATGACATAAATCAAAGCAAGATCCTTTTTGACCCACCTCCTAGAATAATGAAAATAAAAACAAAAATAAACAAATGGGACCTAGTGAAACTTAAAAGCTTTTGTACAGCAAAGGAAACCATAAACATGATGAAAAGACAAACTTCAGAATGGGAGAAAATATTTGCCAACAAAACAACTGACAAAGGATTAATCTCCAAAATATACAAGCGGCTCATGCAACTCAATATCAAAAAAGCAAACAAACCAATCCACAAATGGGCAGGAGACCTAAATAGACATTTCTCCAAATAAGACATATAGATGGCTAACCAACACATGAAAAGATGCTCAACATCACTAATCATTAGAGCAATGCAAGTCAAAGCCACAATGAGGTATCACCTCACACCAGTCAGAATGGCCATCACCAAAAAATCTAGAAACAATAAGTGCTGGAGAGGGTGCAGAGAAAAGGGAACCCTCCTGCACTATTGGTGGGAATGTAAATTGGTACAGCCTCTATGGAAAATAGTATGGAGGTTCCTTAAAAAACTAAAAATGGAACTACCATATAACCCAGCAATCCCATTACTGGGCATATACTGTGAGAAAACCATAATCCAGAAAGATACATGTACCACAATGTTCATTGCAGTACTATTTACAATAGCCAGGACATGGAAGCAAACTAAATGCCCATCAACAGATGAATAGATAAAGATGTGGCACATATATACAATGTAATATTATGCAGCCACAAAAAGGAATGAAATTGAGCTATTTGTAGTGAGGTAGATGGACCTAGAGTCTGTCATACAGAGTGAAGTAAGCCAGAAAGAGAAAAACAAATACCGTATGCTAACATATATATGTGGAATTTTAAAAAATGGTACTGATGAACCCAGTGACAGGGCAAGAATAAAGACGCAGATGTAGAGAATGGACTTGAGGACACAGGGTTGGGAGAGAGCTAAGGCGAATCTGGGATGAAGAGGGAGAGTAGCATTAACGTATATACACTACCAAATGTAAAATAGATAGCTAGTGGGAGGCTGCTGCATAACACAGGGAGATCAGCTCAAAGATTGGTGATGACTTAGAGGGGTGGAATAGGGAGGGTGGGAGGGAGTCACAGGAGGGAGGGGATATGGTGATATATGTATAAATATAGCTGATTTACTTGGTTGTACAGCGGAAACTGGCACAATATGTATAAAGCTGTTACACTCCAATGAAGATCAAAAGAAAAAAAAGAAAAGAAAAGAAAAACTGGGCAGACTTTCCAGAAGATAATTTCAACAGGTAAATTCTACTCATATTGTTTAAGAATAAAAATTAAAAAAAAAAAAAAACTTCTGAATGAATGAATGATGCAGGCCTTCTAACCTTAGATGCAAAGAAAGATAGGCATTTTTGTTCTCTAAATTGGGAGCCATTAACCATGAAGGGAACCATGGGGATTCTGAAGGCAGGAACCCCTAAAGAAGGAAGTGCTGATTGACTCCACAGCTCAGCCACAAATCCTCCATTACAAGCCACTCTTTGACACCTGAAGTTTTTTTGAATGCTACCCAGAAATTCGTAGTCTTCTTTATTTTCTCTCTTACAGGTGTCTACCATATGCCTGAGCTAGCCAATTCTTAGAGGTAGTAAAGGACGAAGCCAGGAACACGCCTTTGATATGTAAACTAGCCAATCCAGAGCCATACCTCCTCCATCTGACCTATACACCCCCAGAGGCAATATCCTTCTGCTTTAATCATCCCAGGGCCAGGGAGCAGCAAGTAGAGACTGCCTCTATAGCCTGGAGCCTGCCAAAATTATTAAACTACCCAATTCTAAGCTCTTTACCCTGCCTTACTTTGCCTTTCCCATGGAAACTCCAATAAAGGCTGTGGCCTAGGCTCTCCCCTTGCTCCAGTCCCTTCTGCCTCCTGACCGATGGTGATGCTTCCCCATGTGACACTGCATGGAGTACCACGCATCCTGTTTCTAGGACCTGTGAATATAACAGACTTTGTTTTCCTGAGCCTCTCTTGTGTCTCCTCTTGTGGCTGCACCTGATTGATAATCACCAAAAAGAACAAGCCTTGATTCCTACAATATAGATGCTAGAAGACATTTTTCTTCCCCAATAGTTATGGATGCCCAATGCGCTGAACCACTGTATCCCTCCTTCACTATCACTGTAACATGATAAGGCTCCATCTACCTTCTCTGCACTAGTTGTAATCTTTATTTTTCCCATACTCTTTCATTCCCTACTTCTGGATTATATCCATCCTTGGCCAGTAAAAGAATCAAATATCCCTCAACAAATGTGACCCAAGCTGCGGCCATGAAGGTCTTTTTGCACTGGAGCTGACAAGAAGTACTCTTTTGCTTTGGGAGTCATGCAGAAAGTTCCTCTGCAGGAAAAGGGACTGAAATTAAGCAGAGCCAAGTAGAGAGAGGTAGAGATGAGAGAGACACCAAGAGACAGATAGAGAAATGTGGACTCAGCTCCAAGGCCCTTCCTTTTATTCTGTGCACATGTGCTACCCTGTATTCTTTAAAAAACAAAAACAAAACTGTTCTTTCTAGCCAACTCCACCTCTTCCCTAGACACCCACCACCACACGCTTCTGATTTTCATCATATCAGTCACATCAAACTGAGGACATGGTACAGGATCATCCCTTCTCAGCTGTGGCCTGTTTATTTTGTTTCCCAAGAGCACTATTTCCTGAAGACTGTTCCCTAAACCACAAATTCCTCAATAGTGCCAAGGATTTCCCCAACTACTAAGATGGGGAAACACTGACTATTATGGGCTGAATTCTATCCCAATGTCCCCAGATCACATGTGGACTCCCTAACCCTCATTACCTCAGAGTGGAACTGTATTTGGACTCAGGGCTTCTAAGAGGTGATTAAGTTTAAATGAGGCCCAAAAGAATGATTATATGTGTAAATGTATAACTGAATCACTTTGCTGTATACCTGAAACTAATACAACATTGTAAATCAACTATACTCCAATAAAATTTTTAAAACTTCATTTAAATTTAGAGGCCTTTAGAGTGGGCCCTAACCTAATCTGATAGGTGTCCTTATAAGAAGAGGAAATTTGCACATACAGAGAGACACAGGGGAGGAAGAGATACAGTGAGAGAAGCCAAGGAGAGAGGCCTCAGAGGAAATCAACCCTGCTGAAAACATACCTCAGACTCCAGCCTCCAGAGCTGTGAGAAAATTAATTTTTGTTGTTGAAGCCACCCAGTGTGTGGTGTTTTATTATGGCAGCCCCAGCAAACCAATACACTGACTATACATCTCCTTGAAGAGTTATAATGCACACAAACAAAGTAAAGGCTCTGCGAAGGCCTGTTGTAAAGACAACTGTTTCCCTTTAAACTGCGCTTCCTGAACTTCTGTATACACTCCCTGCACAGAAGTGCCATTACCAGGACTGGTGGCAGAGAAAAGGCCATCTGGATGTCAGTAAAAATCATGTTCTTGCTCTTCTGAAATGAAGAGGTGGATAGAGAATTGTGAAAAACATTACCCAAATTATTTTTTTAAAAAAGAAGGATGTCATAAAAATGTACAAGGCTTCATGGTGCAAAGATAAAAGCAGCAAAATTAAAACTGAAGCTCAAGACTCCATCTCTGCTCTTAACTGACTCAGCAACCTTGGTCAAGCCCCTTTCCTTCTCTGACCTCCGCTTCCCCATTTACAAAGTGAGTGGATGGTCTAGATGATCTCTTTAGCTAGATTGTGCCTGTCATCAAATGCTGGTGTGCCTAGGTTTCTTGAATTCTTAGAAGTCAACATGCCAAGGCCCCCTCTTCTTAGTTTCCAGCATTCAGGTTGGAGGTTTTTAGTAGTGGACATTTTCAACTTAGAAGCATACCTCATGACTAAGTGCCCAACTCCTCCTGCTTCCCATGTTCCTGGATCTTTAATTTTTCTAGTCTTTATCTATTGGAGCAGAATAATATTTTGATAAATTACCAGGGTATCCCACCACTATAAATTTCCTTTTCCTCTCTAGCCATGAACCTGAGCATTCTTTCCATGCTAACCATCTTAGGGAAGAGATCACATAGCAAAATACAGAGGACATGTGAGTCAATTCTTGGCTTTTGAACTGAAAAAGTCCTGAGTGAATCTAGGGCATAGAAGATATGTGAAGAAGAGCAAAGCAGGACTGACTAGCGGGGGTTCCCTGGAAAGACTTCTGATTCCAAAATGGGAAAGCAAAACTGTTTCTATCCCCTTCCCTTCTCAAAAATCATCCCAAAATAACAAGAAGAGCAAGATACAGAAACAGAAACTCCATATTAATGAGGCTACAGGTTACCTAAATAAAATCAAACCATGGCACACAGAAATGGAGAAGGAAAGAGGAATGAAAAATGACACAGCAGAGAAAGGTCATAACTGAGCACCTAGAGGAAGAGATCATGAGAAACAAACCAGTCCATCCTCTCAGGCCCCCAGAAAGGCAAAAAGTCTTGGAAGCAAAAGATACCCTGAAAGGTGGTGCACAGAAAATTGGAGACTTCTTGAAAATCTGTATAAAGAACAGATAGACTCTATGATGGTCAACTTCTACAATGGTCCCCATGGATCCCCAGGGCCTGCTGTTCACACATTTGTATTGTTTCCTCTTGCTTGTACCAGGGTCAGTCTGTATGATCAATAGAACACAGCAGAAGCAATTGGTAAGTCACTTCCAAGATTAGGTTATAAAAGACAGACTGCAGCTTCCACCTGGGTCTCAGTCTCTCTCTGTCTCTCTCTCCTCTCTCTCGTCACTTGCTCTAAGGGCTGGTTCACAACTTCTCAGCAGCAATACTGGAAGCTGAAAGAAAATGAAGCAACACAATATTCTGACTGAAAATTCCTTTCAGCCTAAAATTCTTGCCCTGTGGGGCAGGAATAAAAACGCAGAGGCAGAGAACGGACTTGAGGACACAAGGTGGGAAGGGGAAGCTGGGAGGAAGTGAAAGAGTAGCATTGATATGTATACACTGCCAAATGTAAAATAGATAGCTAGTGGGAAGCTGCTGCATAGCACAGGGAGATCAACTCGATGCTTTGTGACAACCTAGAGGGGTGAAATAGCTAGGGTGGGAGGGAGGCTCAAGAGGGTGGGGATATGGGGATACATGTATACATACAGCTGATTCATTTTGTGGTACAGCAGAAACTAACACAACGTTGTAAAGCAATTATTAAAAAAATTTAAAAAATTGAAAAATAAAATTCTTGCCCTGGCCAAACTATCAATCAAGTGTGAGGCTATAATAAAGATATTTTCAGACATTCCTGGATTCAAGTTTAACTCCACACACCCCTATCTCAAGAAACTGCTAGACACTGTACCCGGCCAACATGAAGGACTAAATCATGAAAAATACAGCTATGGGGTTGAGGAAACAGAATTTCCAACAGGGGCAAGAAGTAAAGGGACCCCCAGGATGATGGCCCAGAAGGAGCAAGAGGACAGAGGACTCCAAGAGGAATACCTCTGGGGTAGGGCGGAGGGGCAGGAAATGTTTGACTATGTGAAAATTTGCACCAAAAAATGTTATACAGAATTATTGAAGGATGTGAGAAGGCTTAACCAGAAATGCAAAGAAAACAAGAAAACAAAATGTCACAATTATTAATTTTTTAAAGGAGTTGTTCAGGAAAGGACATAGGATCATAGTGCATTCAATAATGAAACAATAATAGTATAATTATAATAATAAAACACTTTTTATTGTCAAAAAATATATAACTGAATTGAAAGGATGAAAGAGTTGAAGGGGGTGAACAAAAGAAAAATTCTCATCTGCCAGAACAGGAATTAAGCACAGAGCGTCTGAAGTGGACAAATTAAAAAGGAGCCATAGACACATATTATTTATGAACCTAGAGAAATGGCTTTTAAAAATTGAAAGAGATGCCTCTGGGGAATGAGAAGGAGTAGAGGAGGAGGAGAGGGAGGCCAGAGTTGCTCCTTTTCATTATAAGGCTTTCAGTTCTCTTGTCCTTCACGGGCTGACGCTGGGATGAGGAGCAGGAAGTCTTGGGAATAACAGGGTGTCTGGCACTAAGTCTCCACCTGAGACCTTGGCATGACATAAGGCCCCTAGAATTTGCCCCGCCACAGGAAAAGGGAGAGGGACCTCAAATAGACGGGAAAGTGTCCTTCGCCCAGCGGAATAGGGCCTTGAAATTGAAAGTAAATTCAGTCATAAAAAGTGAAATTACATTTCTTAGCCACCTGAGCGAATGGACCGATAATCATGCTTACTAACTGCACAGCGCAATAAGACTTTCTCTGGTGGTTGAAACAGTCTGCACTGTCCAACACAGTAGCCAGTAGCCATAAGTGGCTACTGAGCACTTGAAATGTGGCCAGTGTGTCTAAGGAACTGAATTTTTAATTTTATTTCATTTAAATTAATTTAAATTTAAGTAGCCACCTGTGGCCAGTGGCTCTCATATTGGATGGCAGAGTAGGAATGTCGCTCTTTAAGTCAGTCTGTCATTCAATAAATATCAGTGACTGCTGTGTGCCAGGCTCTCTTCAAGGCTATTGAACAAAATGATCCTCATGCCTTACCTCACAGCATGTGCAGGCAACTAGGTGAGACATCATCACTCTAATTAGTATATTATTACAATGAAGGAAAAGGATGGGGTATTAGAAGAGAGTGTAATTGTGGCCCCTAATTTAGATTGAGGAGCCCTTTCAGGAAAGAAAAAGAAAAGCCAAGAATAAAAATCTGACTGAAGAGCAGAGCGTCAGCAGCCCAAGTCAGAGGTGACACTGGAGAAGTGAGCAAAGACCAGAATGTAAGGGGCTCACAGGCCGAGTTGGGGATCTTAAATTGTATTCTAAGTGAAATGAGAGTAAAAGTTTTCCATGGAAGTGGCAGGAGCACATTTCCATTTTTAAAAGACCAAAAGATGCTCTGGAGCTGTGAGAGGACGCAGTGAGGAGGAGACTTGTATGAGGCTGTCCTGGCGGTCCAGGCAGAGGTGACGACAGTGAGTGACTCAGCCAAGCCAGACGCGGCTGGAGCGGACAGATGTGAACAGCTCTGGTGTGTCTGGCGGGTAGAGCCCATGAAGAAATGGATTAGGTGAGGGATGGAGGATCATGTCAAGGAGACGCCCTGCTCCCGGCACACATGAACAGGTGTGGTCCTCGCCAAGTGAGAGCGGGTGTGGAGAGTCGGCTGCAGGGGAAAGGTCGAGGGCTGACACTTCCAGTGGGCTCCTCAGTCAGCGTTCCAGTCTCCACTTGGTCCGGCCATCACCCAGGCCCGGAAGGGTGGGCTAGACGAGGCAGGGCTCTCAGCAGCCTGGTGGAGCCTTCTTCTGGGACTGGGCCTGAGCTCCGAGGCTGCTTGGTCCTCATCCACGGCACACTCTGCAGGCCAAGCTCCCTCCCACGCCCCATACGCCCACCTCCTACCCCAGGCTGGTTTTTCAGGCAGGTCCTTACTTTCACCTAGGTTTCTTGTCACCAACATGTCTGTGCTAAGAGGGATAGGAGGGGTCCCCAGGATCCTGTCCCAAGCTTTCCAGTACAAGGACCCAGTGCATGCTCAGGGCGGGGCGGGGATTGTTCACCATGAGGGGCTGGGCATGGGAGTAGGCTAGATTCAGAGCGAGGGGCCTGGTGTCGGTTTCCAGGACAAAAATGACTGGAAATCCAGGGAAGAGCCTGATCAGTAGGGGCAGGGAGCAGGAACAGAGCCAAAGCAAAATGGAAGGCGGGGGAGGCACCAAGGCAGAGAGCCTGAGATGCAAAGGAAGGGGACTGCTATGGCCTACCTTCAAAGGAGCTCCTGGGCTGACTCAGAAAACTTCCTGATTAACTCTAAAGGGCTGTGTCCATTCTTCTTAAAACAGAAGAGGCACCATTCCAAACTCAGCAAAAGCCTCACTATGAAGGACCACCTGGCCAAAGCATCTGCACCCTGACCATGCTCAGCCTGCTGGGGACCTGGGGTAGTGCAGCTCTGACCATATCTCTCAGGTCCAGCCAGTCCATAGGCCTGGTCATGACCCAAAGGACCCCCAAGGCTGTGCTCAGGGCCAGCCTATGCCCCTGATGAGCTTGTGCTGATCTTTTCTATGTCCCATAACCCGACTCTTAAAACATTCTGAGCTCTCAGGTATGTGTCCTTTCTCCATCGGGGATGAGGGTCCAAGTCTGAAGGGGTAAGCTGAGGGGCCCTTAGAATTTAGGCCTATCTGGGAAATCTGAAGAGTCTATGAGACTATCCCACCAGTGATCCGTGTACAAACAGGAAACGGGGGCCTCCTGGGAGAGGAATCTAATAAGGGAAGAGGGTGGACAGTCTATAAATTTTTTAGAAATTTTCATAGGGGTGGGGGTGGTTCTGGCCACAGCCTTGGGAAGAGGAGTTGGCTAGAAAAGAGCTCCATGACAGTCTCTCCAAGGTGGTATGAGCAAAAGCTAGCCTTACTTTGTAGCCTATGCTCCATGCTTCCAGGTGACACACACAGTCCTCTGCATAAATGTCACCTCTTCCAGGAGGGCCTCCCTGCATGCCAGACTAGGTAAATTTCCCCCGTCATATATTCCCATGAATATATACTTCCTTCTCTCAGTGTTTATCAGCTTTCTAACAATTGCCTATTGACTGACCTGTTTTCTCCTGCTGGGTGTCATCACCAAGAGCTCAGGGGCCACGTCTGTCTTGTTTACTCTTTATGCCCAGAACCTGCAGCAGGGCCTGGCACGGAACCTGGCATGTCATGGTGCAAGTGTAGGCACTTTACCCTTTTCAATAAGGGACCCAATTTTCTTCCTCAGGGAAGACACTTCAACACCCACTGCCCTCCAGTGCCAGAGACCTCTTCAAGGAGCTGGTAGGAATGCAGAAGATGCTGCAGTTTCCTAAAAGCCTAGGAACGCTGCATTAGTGTGACTGTATACATAATTGGCCTAGCTAGCAAATAAGTAGTACCCATATTTGAACGTCCTAAACAAAGAATGCCAAGGTCAGGGCCACATCTCTCCTATCATAGGTTAAAAATGTTTGGACTAAAGTGTTGCAGATGGATGTATATTAAAGTAAAAGTTCTAACAGAAGCAACAACATCTCTTCAGCTTTATGGAAGCTGTCAGATGCCACTACAATATTGACTGTCTTTTATCCAGACTTAAATCATTTCCTCAGCCATAGGGACCATCAGTTTAGAATCTGATGTACAGCTATCAGAGAGAATAACAGACACTTGCTGCTCCAACCTTGACTCCTAAAATTAGATAATAATTCTTTTGACACCTCAGAGAATATACCATCAGTTGGTCAAAAATGGATGAAGTCATCTAACTATATTTTCAGGACCCAGTAGGGGCTGATTTAAGCACATCAGTTTTAAAGAATTGAAGGTGGGGGAAGGAGATTGCTGATTCTTAAACCCAGAAAAGTCTTGGATTTACTACTTGACCACCGGCTAAAATCATATTAATTTTATTTCAAATGTATGTATCCAAGCTTAGAGGTTGTCATGAAAGCTTTAAATCTTAAATCAAATGTTCTTTCCAATAAGGTCATTACTGACAGGCTGAAATGTTGCAAGAGATGTGTTACATGATGGATGTTTATCATTTACTCAAAGACAAATGCTACAGTGAGCCTAAAGGGTCATTTCCCAAACCGTAAGGTATTCTCAAGAGGCAAAGCTGCCGAGTGATGAAATCCAAATTGCTCCCCCACCTCCCCTTACCACATTAATTACTCCTGCACTTTGCAGGGACAAGCATCCTGCTGGCACTCTGCTGTCTTCCAACATTGCCTGGCTAAGGAACTTAGATCAGCACTTTGAACGAATGCTCTTCAGTAGACCACCAAATCCCAGGAAAGGGAGAAGGAGAGGAGCCCTGTGCCATTAGAGAGGTCTGGAGGTGTCTCCCAAGCATCATGTTTCTGGACATTTCTGCATGCTTGTATTTGGAGATAACCAAGGATGTGGGTTGTGGATTCAGAGGTGAATGTGGGCCAGAGGTAGATGTGGATTCTAATTCCACCTATCAGTGCAAGACCTGTCACTGGGACATGAAATAATAATATCACTGCTATATCCTCAGCTTCTACAACAGTGATAATCAGGCATTTGCAGAATCCCTGAAGTCTCCACAAACAAGTTAAGGTTCCACAGAGTATTCTTCAAAACCAATTTGAGTTTTCGTGGGTGTAGGCAAGGTCAAAGCCTGACCCCACCACTTCTTAGCTGGGTGACCATATATAAAAGGCATAACAAAGTAAACAACTTTCCCCTAGTTCCCTCTAAGTTCTCCTTGAATCTCCTCTTTCACTCCAAGGAATTATCCTCATTGACAAGTACCTATAATAATCAATAAGCAACGGTTTGGTGCAATAAGCAGAATCGCTCTCATATATTGTTGTTCAGGGTCAACTGTAGTGTTTCACAGTTTGCAAAGCATTTTTAACATATGTTATCTCACATGCCCCCCCTGACAATTTTACCTGGGAGGGAGGGAGGGAGCACAGGGCTATCTCCCTATGTTATAGATCAAGAAGCTGAAGCTCAGAGATGAAACAACTGGCCCAAAACCACACAGCAAAGAAGGAGATGTGCCAGCATTGAGGCTGAGAATTTCTGTCTCCAGCTCCAGTGTTCTCTTCCTTCCCTACACAGTGCAAGCTCCTCACCCAGCATCTGGAATTACCCCTCACTCAGCACACACATGGGCACATCATCATGCACTGTCCACTCCAAGAGGCCTGCAGTCAGCCTGCGGTCCCGAGAAAAGTTGCTGATTGTGTCACGTGAATACTCTGGGCTGAACTTTGTGAAGGATGAGGCAAATAAATTAGCTCTTGCATAATACCCAAGCCCATTTATTGAGTATTACAAACAAGAGTTTGTGGATGTCCATAGAAATAGCTGTATTATGGTGATACTGCTGTTCTGACTCCTCTGGTCAACTGTCATCCACAATATTGGATTTTCTGTTCCAAAACTGCATAGAAAAGTCATTATATAAGGACAGTTCTCTGTACTAGTTGTAAATTGCAAGATGAACAAGTCATCTTTGATATCGTATTCAAGAGGCACTTGGTATTGAAAAACTTTGTAATTCACAAGTCTTCCTGGACTTACAACCTCAAGCTATAATAGCAAAACATAAAATGTGGAAAGTCAAATGGCAGGGCAGCCTCTTTCCTTCATACACATTGAGAAAACACTCCCTGCTTAGGTCTTTCCACACCGCTGGACCCAGAGGGAGGCACCCTCTGTTTCTAGCAGTCTTATAAGTAGTCTTACAAGGCTTGTAGGCTTTGGGGGACTCTGACTCCTTTCCCAGGAGACCCCATGTACCTGGGCCTCCCTACCAGGAGGGACTTTGGAGATGATCTTATCTACAACCTCATTTTTCAGATGAGAAAACTGAGGCCGAAAGGGTTGAATCCCCTTGCCCAGAGACAATTAGCAATTTAAGGTATGAGCTAGGACATCAATAGAGAGAGACAATGGATAAACCAAAGCAGTGGGTGTTGTTCCTAACAAACTGTGCAATAATATATTCAACAGTTTTTGTTTCTTCAGGATAAACATGACTCCTTTGTACCAGTAAGCTAAGCTCTGTGATTCTTATATCAATAGAACAAAAGATATACATTGTTAACCTCATTTTATAGACCAGGAAGCTGAGACTGAGTTGTCTAAGGTCACACATCTAGTAAGAAACAGCACCAGAATGCCAACAGTTTTGCCCAGCTCCAAAATGTTGCTCATTCTCCTTCCTCAAGCTGGGGAGTCAATCGAAGCACTCAGTTGAGTTGGTCTGAAGGCTGGTGCTCACCTGAATTTTGGAATTACAGTTCCAGGTAGGCTGCTAGGCACCTGATCTTTGCTCTTGCAGCAAAGAACTCTTTCTGCCTGGGTATCAGTGGAACCTGCGGCAGCTAAGATATAGGAGCCATTCTCTTGACCACTGCCCAGAATGTGACTTTTATGAATGGAAGTGCTGGGAGTCCCCACCTTTACCTGTCACCATCATGCCTGAGCCCCAGGTGAATAAACTTTCCTCCTCTGGCACTAGGAAGCCAGCCAAAGACTCCCATCAGAAAAAAACAGAAAACATCCTGGACCAAGAAAGAGAGCAAAGGTCTAGGAGGGGCATGCAACTCAGACCCCTGTGATTCAGAATGCCATCTGAAACCTGACTCATACTGGCAGGAAGGCTGTTCAGACCAGGCAGCCTGCCTCCCCTGGGCCCTGGGCTCCATGCTTCAGGAGTCTGCTCGCTCAGAGGAACAGCAGACTGCCTCTGTACGCCGGTCAGAAAGGAAAGCAATTTTGTTTGGGAGAATTTTGTGTTAGTCCTTTTTATTATCTTAAGAAGCATCTGTATAACAAAGGGAGATCAACTCGATGATGGATGATGCCTTAGAGGCCAGGACAGGGAGGGTGGGGGGGAGTCGAGGGAGGGAGGGGATATGGGGATATGTGTATAAATACAGATGATTGACCTTAGTACCTCAAAAACTGGTACAAGAGTGTAAAGCAATTATATTTCAATAAAAAAAAAAAAGAAGGGTCATGAAATCCTCTAAAGCAAAATCAATTACAGTCATGCTTAGGGAGGCCAGAGCAGCCCTTTGGCTTATAAGCAACAGGCAGGTCTCCAGATGAGAAGCCCTGGCCTTGAGTAGCTGCTGGTCCTCCCCCTGTGGACTTAGATCC